>NW_025876887.1:0-1431 GCF_002878395.1 Capsicum annuum
CCAAAATTACAATTTCCAGATGAAAATAAAAAATTTATATATATAGTAGAAGCAGATGCTAGTGAATGTAGTTATGGAGGAGTACTTAAATATAGATATGAAGAAGAAAAATTAGAACACCATTGTAGATACTACTCAGGTACGTTTAATGAAACAGAAATAAAAAGGAAAATAAATAGAAAAGAATTATGCTCATTATATAAATGTTTATTAGCATTTGAGCCATAATTGTATATAACATGTTTATTGTACGTACAGATAATACACAGGTACGTTGGTGGTTAACAAAGAAAATACAAAATTCAGTTACAACAAAAGAGATTCGGAGCCTAGTCTTGAATATATTAAATTTTACATTTACAATTGAAGTAATTAGTACTAACAAAAATGTTATTGCAGACTACATATCAAGACAAAGCTACACAAACTGATGTAATAGAAGATGATGTTTTAGAAAAGATATTCAAAACTCTAACTATGCTTTCAATGAAAGTGGACAGTATGGGTAATGAAATAGAAAAGCTAAAGACTAATGAAGATAAACTGAAGTCTATAGCTACAAATCAAATAACTCAGCAGTGCACAGAGCTATGTCGATCGGAAGACATTAAAATTCCAGAGCTAGAAGGAGACGTCGGGGCACTCCTTAAAACCCATAACGTTTACCAATCTACTTTTCCAGGTACAAGCAAAGGAGTTATTGGACAAAGATACCAGAATATGAACTTAAATAAGACATTTGAAAAACCATTTACACCAAAAATACAAAAAGACCTCTTGAACATACCCCCACAAATTATCACATATCGAGATAGTCTGAACCAAGATAAAAAAGTTTATAACTATACAGCCCAAAAATACATAGAAAATATCTACTGAGTACAAACTTTTCTAAACCTTATCCCCAGAGCTACAGATATCAAAGAACCCAACACAAACTATATAACCCAAAGATTACAAGGTCACAACAAGCTAATTGCACTACCCAAAACTAACCCAAGCCTAATAAAAACTTATTTCGACTATGGATTATTTAAATACCATATATACCCAAGATAGAGAAGAACTATCAGCTATGGAAGAATTATAAAAAATATTCAACACCTATAAAAGAGTAACCAAAGGAAATCTATTTTATATAAATTGTTATACTGCACCAGCAGAGATATTATATGACGAGATAAAACCAGTTATACAAGTTGTAAAAATAGGATTAACCAAAGATATGATTATACCAGAAGATATTGTGCAGCAGCCAGAGATATCCAGAATCGAGATACCTGATTTTTATGCAAACAAATGACTTATTGGACTAGCTACAATTATTCAAGAACTAGCAAACAATTATACCAATGGAAACCGAATATGGAGCTATTATTCAAGTGATCATCAGATGATTTATTCAAATTCAAAAGAACTACGACAAGCAGA
>NW_025876888.1:0-1091 GCF_002878395.1 Capsicum annuum
CGTCTGAAATAAATCTTCTCTTAATTGCCCTTGCAGTAGATTATTTTGCTGGATTAAGTAATGTCATTATCCATTATCTAACATCTTCCATATCTGCTTGTCGTAGTTCTTTTGATTTTGAATAAATCATCTGATGGTCTCTTGAATAATAGCTCCATATTTGATTTCCATTGGTATAATTGTTTGCTAGCTCTTAAATAATTGTAGCTAGTACAATAAGTCGTTTGTTTGCATAAAAATTAGGTATCTCGATTCTGGGTATCTCTGGCTGCTGCACAATATCTTCTAGTATAATCAAATCCCGGTTAATCCTATTTTTACAACTTGTATAACAGGTTTTATCTCGTGGTATAATTTCTCTATTGGTGCAGTACTTTATATAAAATAGATTTTCTTTGGTTACTCTTTTATAGGAGTTGAATATTTTTTGTAATTCTTCCATAGCTGATAGTTCTTCTCCATCTTGGGTGTATATGGTATTTAATAATCCATAATCAAAATAGGTTTTTATAAGCTTGGGTTGGTTTTGGGTAGTGCAATTAGCTTGTTGTGACCTTGTAATCTTTGGGTTATATAGTTTGTGTTGGGTTCTTTGATATTTGTAGCTCTGGGGTTAAGGATTAGAAAAGTTTGTACTCGGTCGATATTTTCTATGAATTTTTGGGCTGTATAGTTATAAACTTTTTTATCTTGGTTCAGACTATCTCGATATGTGGTAATTTGTGGGGGTATGTTCAAGAGGTGTTTTTGTATTTTTGGTGTAAATAGTTTTTCAAATGCCTTATTTAAGTTCATATTCTGGTATCTTTGTCCAATAACTCCTTTGCTTGCACCTGCAGTTGTAGATTGATAAACGTTATGGGTTTTACGGAGTGTCCCAACATCTCCTTCTAGCTCTGGAATTTTAATGTCTTCCGATCGACATAGCTCTGTACACTGCTGAATTAGCTAATTTGTAACTATAGACTTCAGTTTATCTTCATTAGTCTTTAACTTTTCTATTTCATTACTCATACTGTCCACTTTCATTGAAAGCGTAGTTAGGGTTTTGAATATCTTTTCTAAAGCATCATCTTCTATTATATCAGTCT
>NW_025876889.1:0-1547 GCF_002878395.1 Capsicum annuum
AGCAGTTCAGCAGTCATTTATTATGTGTTCTGCTGTAGTTTCTTGAATTTATGCATTCTATGTTGCATTCGGAGTGAAAAACGATGTTGTGATAAGTGTAACGAATGGTTTCAGCTGTATGCTCTATTCCCTATCTAATCTTGGCATGTCTAGCATAATTCGAGGATGAATGTTTCCAAGCGGTGGAGATGTAATACCCCGGGAAATTTTCGTTTCAATTTTGTGCATAAACGTATTGGGTTCTATCTTCTAGAATGAATTATAAATTTTTATGTGAAATGTCATAGATTATGACACACCATTGCGTAGAGTATCAAATAAGATTTCCAACGATATGTGGATCATCCAAAACGGACACCCGAGCGATGAGTTATGAACATTCCGATCGAACTGTGAATAGTAGTAAACAACAAAACGTGCAGGAAAAAGTTCTGAGGCCTGGGGTATTTCTGCTCCAAGTTTAACCGATCATAACTCCATGTACATAATGATTTGGGTGATATACTATATATCAATGGAAAGCTCTACGAGTCCTCTTTCCAATGAAAATGGTTTCATCCAATTTGTCTATCGGAGTAAAAAGTTATGGTCGATCTACTTTAGTCTAACAAAAGTGAATTTTTGGGTCCACTTTAAACGAACATAACTCCTCATACACAATGATCTGGGTGAGATACTATATATCAACGGAAATATATGAGAGTCCTCTTTCTAATGAAATTGGTTTCATCCAATTTGAATATCAGAGTAAAATGTTATGGTTGATCTAATTCAGACTACCAAAACAGTCCACCAAAGGACAGATTCGAGTATTTTTTTATTTTTATGGGCGTTTTGGTCATCCCCTCACCCAAAATCCTTCCAAACCCTATATTAAAGCCTATTAAAAGTATTATATGTTATATTTCATCAAATTTCCTCAAAAAGAAAACCCTAAGCTCCTACATCCAACTTCAAGAACCTTCAAAGTTCACCATTAATTTTGCAAATTTATTCAACATTCCAAGTTCCCATTTCAAGAACTCCAAGAACCATCATTCAAAGGCATGATTAACATCTAAAAAATGAGTGTCGATCTAAAGTTCATCATTCAAGGTATGTGGGGTTTTTAAACAAGAACTCTCTTTTGTTCTTGTGTCCAAAAGTAATTTTGTTTACAAAGGCATGATTTTTATTTGATTTTTATGAATTTGAAGCATGAACCCATATCTTATGATGATTATTATGAAATCTTGATGTTTATGATTTTGAAAGATGAATTTACATGTGTGGTGATATAAAGCATGAATCTTGAACGATATTTATCATGATTTTGATATTTGGGTCGTGAATCCCCATTCAAAATTGTGTTTTTTTAGAAAGTGTGTGTTATAAGCACGTTGATGTTGAATATTTGATATATTTTGAATGTTTTGACCTTTTGATCTTAGTGGAGTTGTTTTGAACTCGAGTGTGAAAGAAATTCACAACGTGGTTGATTTTGCTAGATGGGAAGCATGGTGGCTCCCGATGTATATTTATATATTACTGAAATTTTTTTGGTGTGG
>NW_025876890.1:0-4800 GCF_002878395.1 Capsicum annuum
CTCAGACGTTGGATTTGGATGAAACCAATTGCATTGGAAAGAAGACTCAAAGATATTTCTTTTCATAGGTCGCAGCTCTCCCATTTCATTATATTAAGGGAGTTATGATCATTTGAAGTTGACCCAAAAATTCGGCTGGCCTCAGTAGTTTGTGTGCATGAAATTTTCCTGCACATTTACTATTCCCAAATATCCCGGCCACCGTTTTATAGTTTCGAAAGTGCTCGATTATATCCAAAACCTATCCGTTTTTGGAAATCTTTATATCATTGAAAATCTTATTCAATAACCTTCGCATGGAACCATCGACGGACAAATTACGGTATAAATAAAATAAAAAATTAATTCCATATAAATAAGATCAATACACGTACTTGAATACGCCAATACACGTACTTGAATACAGGGTGTTACAGTAAATCTCAAGGCACATAGGCACAAATCATGTACCTAAACATATCAAGCACAAATCAGATGTCAACAGAACAAATTATAATAGCACTAATAATCTCATAAAGGGAAAAAATAGTTTAAGAACCTCCGGGTAGTTTTGGAATAAATATGGGTATTTATCTTTCATATCCGCTTCTACTTCCTAAGTGGCTTCTTCTACGTTCTGATTCCTCCACAACACTTTTACTGAAGTTATGTCTCTAGATCTTAACTTTTTGACCTGCCGATCCAATATAGCCACGGGGATTTTCTCAAATGATAAGTCTCCAGCAAGTTCAATACTTTCTATAGGGATGACGCGAGACGGCTCTCCTAAGCATTTACGTAGCATAAACACATGAAAGACCGGATGCACTGCAGCTAACTCTGGAGGTAATTCTAGCTCATAGGCTACCTGACCAATTTTGCAAATAACTCTATAGGGCCCAATATACCTGGGACTCAACTTACCCCTTTTCCCGAATCACATAACGTTTTTCATAGGCGACACTTTCAAGAATACAAAATTGTCAATATGAAACTCTAAATTTCTACGTCATACATTTGCATATGACTTTTGCCTACTCTGAGCTGTCTTCAACCGCTCTCGTATCAGTTTAACCTTTTTGACAGCTTGATGGACTAAATCTGGACCCAACATCTGTGTCTCGCCTACTTTGAACCAACCAATAGATGATCTACATCGCCTTCCATAGAGAGCTTTGAATGGATCCATGCCAATGCTGGAGTGATAATTGTTATTATAAGCAAATTCTATTAAAGGTAAATGATAATCCCAATTACCTTTAAAATCAAGAACACACGCTCTCAACATATCTTTAAGAGTCTGAATGGTGCGCTCAGCTTGGCTGTCTGTCTGTGGATGAAATGCAGTGCTATGGTTCACCTGAGTACCCAAGCTCCTATGAAATGACTACCAAAATTGAGCTTTAGACGGGGATCTCTATCTGAAATAATGGACATCGGGGTCCCATGTAGGCGGACATTCTCTTTTACATATAGCTTGGCATAATCTTCAGTCGTGATAGTAGATTTAATAGGAAGAAAGTGGGCTGATTTCGTCAACCGATCAACTATTACCCAAATAGAGTCATGTTTTCGATAAAAAAAAGGTAAGCCTATAACGAAGTCCATATTAATAGCATCCCATTTCCACACAGGAATACTAAAGGTTTGAGCTAGGCCACCGAGTTTTTGATGTTCTGCTTTCACTTGTTGACAATTAGAGCATTGTGCCACATATTCTGCTATATTTTTTTCATGTCATTCCACCAGTAGATTTTTTTAAGATCATGATACATTTTTGTAGAACCAGAATGGATTGAATAACGAGAGTAATGTGCCTCAGCCATAATCTGTTGTCGCAACCCATCTACATCAGGTACACATAATCTACCTCGATACCTCAAGGTGCCATCACCTGCTAGTTTAAATGTCGTGATTCGATGTTGTTGAATTCCTTCTTTATATTGGAACAATAAGGGGTCATCATACTGCCTCTGCTTAACTGATGCCATGACCAATGACTCGGCTGAATTAAGTACAACAACGCCACCATCTTCAGAATCCACAAGGCGAACGCCAAGATTAGCCAATTTGTGAATATCTCTTACTACTTCCTACTGAACAGGTGGCAGAAGTGCTAGAATACCCATGGATAGTCGACTAAGAGCATCAGCTACAGTGTTAACTTTACTAGGATGATAGAGAATATTGACATCATAATCCTTCAGTAACTCTAGCCATCTCCTTTGCCTCAAGTTCAGCTCTTTCTGCTTGAATAGATATTAAAGACTTTTATGATCTGTAAAGATATCAACATGCACTCCATATAAATAATGATGCGAAATTTTTAGTGCAAATACCACTGCTGCAAGCTCTAACTCATGAGTGGGATAATTCTGTTCATGCTTCTTTAATTGTCGAGAAGCATACGCTATAACTCTTCCATGCTACATTGGGACGCAACCCAAACCAACACCTGAAGCATCATAATACACCACATATCCTTCAGTGCCCTCTAGTAAGTCTAATATCGAAGCAGTAGTTAATCTATGTTTCAACTCTTGAAAACTTTTTTCACAAGCATCAGACCACCGGTACTTAACTATTTTCTGCGTTAATTTGGTCAATGAGGCAGAAATAGAGGAAAATACCTCTACAAATCTCCTATAATAACCAGCGAGCCTAAGAAACTACGCATCTCAGTAGGAGTGGTTGGTTGAGGCCAATTCTTCACAGCTTCTACCTTTTGAAAATCTACTCTGATGCCTTCCCCAGATACTACATGACCAAGAAAGGCTACTGAAGTCAACCAAAACTCACATTTAGAGAATTTAGCATACAACTGGTGCTCTTTAAGCCTTTGTAATACTGACCTTAAATGATCTGCATGCTCAATTGCATTACGTGAATATATTAAAATGTCATCTATAAATACAATCACGTACATATCTAGGAAGGGTTTGAAAATTCTATTCATTATGCCCATGAAGGCTGCTGGAGCATTTGTTAGTCCAAATGACATGATAAGAAACTCAAAGTGCACATATCTTATCCAAAAGGCTGTTTTGGGAATATCTGCTTCACGAATTCTTAGCTGGTGATAACAAAACCTAAAATCGATCTTTGAAAAGCATCTAGCTCCTTGTAATTGTTCAAATAAATCATATATTTGGGGGAGAGGGTACTTATTCTTTATTGTCACTTTGTTTAGCTGCCTATAATCTATACACATTCGCAACGTGCCATCTTTCTTGCGTACAAAAAGCACCGGCGCCCCCCAAGGTGATATACTAGGCCGAGTGAAACCTTTGTCAAGTAAGTCTTTTAACTGCTCTCTTTCAATTCGGCAGGGGCCATTCTATAAGGTGGAATTAATATCGGCTGAGTACCCGGATCCACATCAATACTAAAATCTAGTACCGGGATCCACATCAATACTAAAATCTATCTCTCTGATAGGAGGTAACCCAGGAAGTTCATCAGGAAACACATCTGAGTACTCGTTCACCACTAGTACAGATTCTAGAGTCGATGTCTGCTTGTCAGCCTCAATATCCTTCACTTGGACTAGGTGATACAAACACCTTCTTGAAATAAGTTTTTGTGCCTTAAGGAAGGAAATAAACCTTCCTTTAGGAACCATAGAGTCACCTCTCCACTCTAAAACCGGCTCTTCTAGGAAATAGAAATGAGCCATCTTGGCTCGATAATCAACTGTGGCGTAACAGAAGGATAACCAATCCATACCCATAATAATGTTAAAATCAACCATTTCAAGTTCAATCAGATTAGCCAATGTAGTTGTAACACCCCGTATTCAAGTACATGTATTGGCGTATTCAAGTACGTGTATTGGTCTTATTTATATGGAATTAATTTTTTTATTTTATTTATACCAAAATTTGTCCGTCGATGGTTCCATACGAAGGTTATTGAATAAGCTTTCCAACGATATAAAGATTTCCAAAAACGGATAGGTTTCGGATATAATCGAGCACGTTCGAAACTATAAAACGATGTCCGGGATATTTGGGAATAGTAAATGTGCAGGAAAAATTCCTGCACACAAACTACTGAGGCCAACCGAATTTTTGGGTCAACTTCGAATGATCATAACTACCTTAATATAATGAACTGGTAGAGATGCGACCTATGAAAAGAAATATCTTTGAGTCTTCTTTCCAATAAAATTGTTTTCATCCAAATCCAACATCCGAGTAAGGAGTTATACTCATTTTACTTCAGCCTATCAAAACAGATTTTTAAGGTCAACTTCAAACGACCATAACTCCTTTTACAAGACGAATTGGGAGGCCTAATTTATATGAAATGAAAGCCCTTTGAATTATCTTTCCAAAGATACCAATTTCACCCAAATCCGATATCGGATCAAAGAGTTATGGTCGATTTACTTTAGCTTATCAAAACAGTCCACCAAAGGACAGATTTGGCATTATTTAAATTTTAAAGGCATTTTAGTCATTCCCTATTATATTATGGACGGGAATATGTGTATATATACATGTATATGAGTTCAAAAAATCATTTTCATCATCAATCATTGAGAAAGAACAAACCCTAGCCAAATTTGACCTTTAAATTACTTTTGATTCAACCGTAGAAATTCCAAAGTAATCCGATAACTGCGTTTGTCATCTCGAGAGCTTCGAACGACACCTATTATTTGTGTAAATAGGATTGTATAATCAAGAGGTGAATTCTAAGGTATGAATATTGTTTGCCTTTGTTCTCTTCCATATGTATATGTGTGATAGAGGATTATATGTATTGGTTGTTATTGAAAGGTGATGAAAATAGGGTTATGAACTATTTTGCATGGTT
>NW_025876891.1:0-2126 GCF_002878395.1 Capsicum annuum
AGAGAGGCCAAAACCAAATTCTCACTAGTAGAGTGATACTAGTGTTGTATCTTGGCTAGAAACTAGGTTCTTGAGGTTCTTTGAGTTCCTCTTGGTCCAAGTAAGAACTTGGTATTGATATTTATTAGTCTTAGGGTACTTTCTCTTGTTAGGGTTCTTAGATTAATGAATATTGTGTGTCAAGTTTCTATCTCTTTCTTTGTAAATCTTGTTACTATTGTGTTGTTGAATATAAAAGTCTAGTGAAGCCGTGTGAGGCTTTTTCGATTCACTAGCAATATTGTCTTTGTTGTTCTTGTTAAACTCACTTTTCTATTTCAAACAAGTGTTGCAAGCCTAGTGAAGCCGTGTGTGGCCACTTTTGATTCACTAGCACTTTGTTGTTCATCTTGTTGTTCTTGTGTTGGTTGGAATCTCTTGATACACACTTCGTATTGTATCATTTGGTATCAAAGCTCAAGGCTAGGTTTTGTTCTTACAAAAACAATCTTGGAAAGCTCTTATCAAAAAGTGTGTTCTTGAATATTTTAATAAAAAAAATTGGTTGTAGATCTATAAAAGTTTTACTTCTTTAGTTGTTTCTTGTGTTGGTTTCTTTCTCATCAACACAAAGGGTGTCTAAATCTAAAGTTGAGCTTAATGAAAAAGAGAATTGTGTTGTGAAAAAAAAAACCTTAGAAGTGACCATTGTGGTGTATTGTTGTTGTGTTCTTGAAGGTGTTGATGTTGTGTTCCTCCTAAACTTCTCCTCATCTTACGTCTTAACTTCTATAAAGATAAATAGATCCAAAAAGGTTGTAAGACAAAATTGAAAATTGTTTGTGAGAAGACTTGCCAACATCACCTTTTCAAGACTTGACAACCACTTTTCCTTAAAACAAGGAACCTTGTCTTGTGAGACTAGTGAGGTCAAACATCACCTTTTGAGTTTGAAAAAAAAAGGGAAAAAAAGAGGGTTTGAAAAATGTTACAACACTTTATGTTTTCCATCCCAATAACAAGTCATCCATTACAAAAGATCTAAGGGCACTAAGACTTCAAGTTGATGAACTATTTATGTGGACCCGCGGCCATTGACATGCTGCCATGTCACCCTAGTTACTGTTCACGTGGTAATTAAGATCAAATTTGGATGTTCTAGTTTCTAATTATTTATTCCTAGTTTCCTCTAATTGACTTGAGAACTAATTAACAAACTAGTACATTCCTACTAGCTTGTCAATTAGTCACTTGAAGCCTTGTGTTCGTGTCAACGTTTGTTTGTGTGTTTTTGTCATTTAAATATGTTATAACTCTTGGCTCTAGTTCGATGATAATTCTTTGAGTTTCAAACAAGAATCCATTCCTGGCAAGAGCATACTCATACCTTACGGATTCAAGGGTTCCTAGGCAATCTATAACTCTTGTGGAACTTGAGTGTGAGTGAACCAAGAGAGAGTGAGTGAGGAGAGGGATTTTAAACTAACTTATTTGTTGCTTGTGTAGGTGATACCTTTATAATGGAGGGAACCATGTCTCAAACCGTGGATTCTAATGAAATAGAGAATATAAGGGTCACTCTTAAGGCTATGACCCGAGCTCTTAAAAGGTTGGGTACGGAAGTGAGAGCCATAAGGGGATATGTGACAACTATTAGTGGGAGGTTAGAACAAGTGGAGAGTAAAAGGAACTCTCGTCCTTCTACTCCTCGACATGTTTCATCAAGTGGACATGATAGAAATTCCTCCGCCATCGTTACTCCCAAAATATGGCTACAATTTCCAAATCCTTCACTAACTCCACTAAATGCCGTAAGCCAAACCACTTATAACCCTCTAAACCGAGACTCTAATAGACCAACCCATTCCCAAATGTCTCAAGTTCCGCAAGAGGTACTCGGACGTCAAATGCCTCCACAAAATCCGAACCCCCCTTCCAAGATCCACTAAACCAAAGACCACCACCTCTACAAAATTCAATTCCTCCGAATCAAGTTCTGAATGTCTAAAATCGTCCCGTCTACCTTGAGGAATATGGTAGAGAGGATTATGAAGGGTATGGAGCATTTGATGATGCCTACATGAGGGAGGAAGAGATGATAAAAGGTCATGTGGATCCAAGGAAATACCGAGGGTATGGAGAAAAGA
>NW_025876892.1:0-1187 GCF_002878395.1 Capsicum annuum
GGCAAACAACTTGTGATCTCTAAGGGTTTGCAAAACAATTCGGAGATTATCACAATGTTCATCCTCACTACGGGAGTACACCAGTATATCATCGATGAACACTATGACAAACATATCCAGATATGGTTTGAACACTCGATTCATGAGGTCCATGAAAGCTGCTGGGGCATTAGTTAACCCGAAAGACAAAACAAGAAACTCAAAATAGCCATAACGAGTTTGGAAAGTGGTTTTTGGGATGTCACACTCCCTAACTTTGAGTTGATGATAGTCGAAACGAAGGTCTATCTTTGAGAAATAACCTACACCTTGCAATTGGTCAAACAAATTATCTATTCTCATAAGAGGGTATTTATTTTTTACAGTGACTTTATTCAGTTGGCGGTAATCAATACACATACGCAAAGAGCCATCTCTCTTTCTCACAAACAACACAAGAGCACCTCAAGGAGAAACACTGGGCCTTATGAAACCCCTATCTAGTAGATCTTTGAGTTGCTCTTTCAACTCCTTAAGATCTGCAGGGGCCATATGGTAAGGAGGAATAGAAATGGGCTGAGTATCGGGAAGAAGATCAATCCCGAACTCTATCTCTCTATCAGGAGGTATCCCTGGGAGATCATCCGAAAAGACATCAAAAAACTTATTAACGACGTTAACAGACTGAAGAGTTGGAGTCTCAGACTTAGTGTCTTTAACTCTAACCAAATGGTAAATACACCCCTTTGAAATAAGCTTTCTAGCTTTGAAGTAAGAGATAAAATAACTCTTGGGTGACACAGAATTCCTAAACCATCATTATTTCTTCTCACTTGACGTGGAGGCATATTTCTGAAAGAGGAAAGCACGAATCAAAAGTAGAGAGAGACACTTTAAGCACGATAGACTTCTGAAAGAAAGAATCACACTTTTTCCTAAAACGTCTTGTAGCCTCTTGCTCATAGATGTGGCGCGCTACACACCGATGATCAAGACTCTACTTAACCTGGCTTGTCAGACTCCCTAGGACACCTTAAAACCTTAGGCTCTGATACCAAGTTTGTAACACCCCAGAAAATGGGCCTCGAAGTATCACACGGTGCTTGACGGTACGAGTAACCCTAAGCTAACCCTTTGAGCCATTTTCATTCAGTTCAACACAAATTAATGGGGTTTCCATAAATAACCCTCAAATATCAACAGAGTAA
>NW_025876893.1:0-4273 GCF_002878395.1 Capsicum annuum
AACGTCACACACAACAATACAATACAAATACTACAAAATAAAACACACGTTAGTTCAAAACAACCTCCCACAATGAGATCCCACCTTCAAGTTTCTTCAAACTCAAGCTCAACAATGGTGGATGACTCAAATAACCTCCAATTTAGCTCAAATTCAAACCCTATACTCCTATAGTGTTAGCGAACACAAATCTAACACTAAGAATACAAGAAAAACACAAAATCAAAAACTCAAAATTTGACCTAGGGTAAAAAATGGGTTTACTATTTTTTTGGGAATTTTCAATTTTGACACTTCTTTTGTGTTGAGATTTTCAATTTTTAGACTCTAATAGTGTTAGGAAACAAGGATCTAACACTAGAAACACACAAAAATCAAGTTTTTAAAAAAACTCTAAAAACGTGAACAATAACGTTTTTCTTTTTTTTTTTTCTTCTTTTTCACTTTTTTTTTTAATTTTCAAGATAACAATCCCAAGATTGATTTTGTTGAAAAAAAATCAAACCTTTCTTTGATACCAAATGACACAAGAAAAATAAGGAGACACGAAACATACACCAAAATAGTCCATAAGTTTGAAGAACCGAGGACCCTTTTGGTGACCACTCTCGGATTCACTACCAACAACAAGAATACAAGATATAATGGTGTATTTGACACCAAAACAGCCAACCCAAACTAATGTAACAACAAGAATAAGATGAGCAACACAATAAGATTACAATAATAGAACGATTATAAGGTTACACAACAAGAAAACTACCAACGGTTACAACAAAATAAAGATAGAAAGATAGACAAATAGAGGTATAATCTTAAGAACCCAAGAATATATGACACTCTTGGACCCTTAACACTACACACTACAATCACCTATCCCTTACAATTGACAAAAGAGAGGCGTTCACCACCCAAGCACCAATTTATCAAGCAATGCAACACACAAGTGATTCCACACTTGTATATGACCCTAGTTACGGTTTTGGGACTCTCTCTCTTTAAGAGGAGTGTTCTTTCAATATCATTAAGCAACTAAAGAACTAGAATCCCTATAATGTTTCATTTATATTACATTACAAAATAAGAGACAAAAGACTAAAGGGTCCTTTCATTAATGGGCTCCAAACCGCCCATTAAGTGCACTTTAGGGGCAGGTTTAGGCCTTCTTCACACTTGGGCTTGTGCCCCCTTTTAGGTGATCTTCAAAATACTCAAAAAGTGCCCCAGGTCATGATCGTACTCGTATCATAAAACTAGTTCATAAATGAACGAAAATGTAAAAAATTAATTATGACAAAAATTTCAAATGTGCATTGGAACAAAACCGTTCTAGAACATCAGGCAAATCATTAAATTTTTTTAAAGTGTATTTGTATTCAATCCTTAAATAGATGTTTTACCAATAATGTAGTAGTATCATCATTATCACGTAGTTTCTCATTTATTTTTATTATTAAGTATTAATTTCAATGTACTTTTTAAAATATTAAATTTATTATATTAAAAAAATAGATATAATGAAATTGTCATTCTATTTATTACCGAGATATGTCAAGTCAATATTGAATAAAAAAATTTAAGTAGAGGGTATAAATAGTTACCATCCAGAAAGCATGCAGTTGAGAAATGCTGTAACATAAGGTATCTTAAAGAACTGATCTGTCGATTTGTTTTTGATGATCCTCTTGAATGTAAGCCTACATTCAATCAAACAAAAATAATTTAGAAACAATTATCATATGAGATAAATCTAATATTTTTTACTAAAATAAATTATTTGATGTCTTTCCATACCAGAATAAATCCTTTTTCAAAAATAAAATAAAATAAATAAAAAAACTGAAATGAGTTCTTGGAATATGCTTACATTGGTACAAAGAAGAGAAAAAGTGTAGCGACATTTCCTGTTAATTAGCGGAAAAAAAAGAAGAAGAGAAGCAAATGCAAATTAGAAAAACAACATCAGAAATTAATGAATTAATTAACCCACCTACAATTTCAAAAATAAATTGTACAGTGTGTATATGACCAGCCATGTTGTGCTCTTTATTGTTCAATATTCGATATAGAGAGAAGAAGCGTATTTGATAGGACCTAAAAAATAGTTTAGTAAGAAATAAGCAAGAATCCTATTAATTCTATTATATAGAGAGAAACATATATTCAGCAAACTACGTTAGGTAAACCACATAAATTGAGTGCCAGGATTTTTGGCAAGTTTGTTGCCAACTTTTGTGGAGCTTAAAAGTACATGCTCCATTTTGTGAAAGAGCATTTATCATACGTGTTGCCAACTTTTGCAAAGTCCCATGTCGGTATTACAAAGTATTGGTGTAAGGTATTTATAGCCTTGGGCTCTCCCACCTTGATAGCTAGCTTTTGGAGTGTAGTTCTTCTAAGATTGTAACAGTGGTATCAAAGCTATATATATATATATATATATATACATATACTAGTTTTATAAATATCGTGCTAAGTCGAACCCAAACTTAAGTAATTTAATATTTTATATAATAATATGATTAAATATATAAAATAATTACCACTTACAAAGATCATAAATTGAAAACCATTAATATTTTTATGAGTTTATGAACTTATATTCTATAGCTACAAATAGAAATATATTTCTTTAGATATTTATAAAGTCTTAATTTTATTCATAATTTCACTTGGCAAGAATTTAATTTAGTTAATATAGTAATTTAAGCTTTGTTTTACTTTAATTAAGGAAAAAAATTAAATTCATCAAAATGAATCTCGAGAATCTATTAGTTCTTTATATTTTGTTTATGCCTAGGAATATTAATTCTCAATAATCAAAATAGATATTCTAAAAATAATCAACTTTCAATATTTGAAATATTTTATTGATAACTTCAAAAGCAAGATACAATTGTCCATAAAAAATTCTATTCAATTCATAAAAAGTAATAAGCAAATATTGAGAACCATACTCAGTTTATCATAAATAAATATAACCTTATACAATTAGTTAAGAGATTTACTGATTAATTAAATAACAGAGATATTTAAATATTTCAGTTGATTGTCAGCTTTAACACTCACCTTATTAGTAAAAATTTGATTCCCCACTTTGTAATTACCTCCTATTTTTTTTTAAATGAGTTAAACTATTAAAAATTCAAGAAAAAACTCAATAACAATTTCCCATATTATGACACACCACCTGGAAAGTCCCATTTGGCAAACAAAGAAATAAAGTAGTTTTACCTGTATCAACTACATGCTATAATTTTATTGGACTAACAAATTAATTAAAATTACTAAAACAACCTTCTGAGGACTACTATATATGATATAAATTATTATTTTTATACTCCTGGGCTTAGCACGGGCCTCATAAAACTAGTTCATAAATGAACGAAAATGTACAAAATTAATTATGACAAAAATTTTAAATGTGTATTGGAACAAAATCATTCTTGAATGTCAGGCAAATTATTAAATTTTTTTAAAGTGTGTTCATATTCAATCCTTAAATAGATGTTTTACCAATAATGTAGTAGTATCATCATTATCACGTAGTTTCTCATTTATTTTTATTATTAAGTATTAATTTTGATGTACTTTTTAAAATATCAAATTTATTATATTAAAAAAATCGATTGTAGTACTCCTTTTTATTTAAATAAACATAAGTTGAAAAAAAAATGAAAAAGAATGTAGGCCAAGCCCATCCACGTTACCCACTAAGAAATATAAAAGGAAAACCAAAGGGATTTGTGCCCTTATTTCGCGTAGGGAGAAAAAAAAAATATAGAGAGAGAGGTCTTCAACCCGTGATTTTTCTAGACAAGAAAGCAACGAGGGTCTGAATTTTGGCGTTCTTTTGGAGGAACACAAAGAGGATTCAATCATCGATAAGATAACTAAAGAGAAGTAGGAAAAGAAGGTAAATTTCTTTATTTGGTCCATAAATTTTACTCGTATAATTCATGGCTTAGGATTTGAGATTGATAGTTTAAGAATAAGGGATTGAAAGCGATGGAGATATCTTTAAATTCTCATGAACAGAGCGAGAATATTAGACGATTGAATTGTAAATTTTATAGTTTTCACTTAACCAAAGAATAGTTTATAGACAATAAGGTTATTGTGGTTTAAGATATTGAGAAAAATCAACTATAAGTATGTTCTTATGGATTGAAGCAAATTTAGTATTAGTTGTCAAGTTGAGAGCCAATCATGAAATTTCTATTGTTGGGTAGTTAAAGTAGTTACGCTTTAGCCTAAATGAAGAAATTAACAC
>NW_025876894.1:0-1929 GCF_002878395.1 Capsicum annuum
TTATGTGATTTAGGGGCTAGCATTAATTTGATGCCACTAGCCATTTATAGACAGTTGGGGTTGGGGGATCCTACACCAACCAACATGCGGCTTATAATGGCAGATAGGTCGGTAAAACAACCTGTTAGTATCTTATATGATGTATTAGTAAAGGTTTCTACCTTCATTTTTCCTGCAGACTTTGTTATTTTGGATTGCGAGGTGGATTTTGAGGTGCCCATAATCTTGGGTCAACCTTTCCTCGCAACAGAAAGTGTGCTTATTGATTTGCGAGCAAATAAACTTTTATTTCAAATGAATGACGAAGTGGTATGTTTTGATGTATGCAAATCAATGAAGCAGCCCAAGAATATGAATGTGTTCTCTATATTTGATGTTTATTATGAGTATAAGAAGGAATTATCTTTAGAGAAGCAGCTTACTGTTGAGCCATTGGCTGCTGTGCTTTTGAACTTTGATTGTAAGGATGTTAAAGAGTACGAAGAAACTATCTGTGCTTTGACAGGAATAGGGTGCCCCTAAGAAGCTGGACCTTGACCTTAAGAATAGAACTTCACCACCGGCGAAGCCATCCATTGAAGAGCCACCGGTGTTAGAATTGAAAGAGCTACCTATTCATCTAAGGTATGTGTTCTTGGGTAGTGGAAATACACTGCTGATTATTATTGCTACTGATTTAGGTGAACAACAGGTAGAGGCTCTTATCTCTATTCTAAAGAGGTACAAGAGAGCTATTGGTTGGACTATTGCTGATATAATTGGTATCCCTCCTGGCATATGTATGCACAAGATTAAGCTAGAGGAAGATTGCGTACCCACTATTGAGCATCAACGTCGTCTGAATCCACCTATGCAAGAGGTGGTGAAGAAAGAAATCATAAAGTGGTTAGATGCAGGGGTGGTGTATCCAATCTCAGACAGTAAATGGGTGAGTCCTGTACAATGTGTGCCTAAAAAAAGGGGGCATGACAGTAGTAGCGAACGGGAAGAATGAGCTAATTCCACTCAGGCCTGTCACAGGGTGGAGAGTGTATATGGATTACCGGAAGCTAAACTCGTGGACGTTAAAGGACCACTTCCCAATGCCATTCATGGATCAAATGCTTGATCAATTGGCAGGAAAGAGATGGTTTTGTTTCTTGGATGGTTATTCCAGATATAATCAGATTTGCATTGCTCCTGAAGATCAGGAGAAGACCACTTTTACATGCCTATATGGTACTTTTGCATTCAAACGAAGGCCATTTGGGCTATGTAATGCACCTGCCACTTTTCAGCGGTGTATGATGTCCATTTTCTGTGATATGGTTGAAGACACCTTGGAGGTGTTTATGGATGACCTTTCGGTTGTAGGTGAGTCATTTGAGTCATGCTTGGCAAATTTGAGTATGGCTTTGCAGTGATATATGGAATTCAAACTGGTGCTAAATTGGGAGAAGTGCCATTTTATGGTTAAGAAAGGCATTGTCTCGGGCACAAAATCTCTGAAAAGGGAATTGAAGTTTATCAAGCTAAGATTGAAGTTATCGAGAGACTACCACCTCCAATTTCTATGAAGGGGGTTCGTAGTTTTCTCGGTTATGCTGGTTTTTATCGGAGGTTTATTAAAGACTTCTCTAAGATTGCAAACCCATTATGCAAACTTTTGGAGAATGAGGCAAAGTTTTACTTTGGTGAAGATTGCTTGAAGGCATTTGAATGCCTCAAAGGAAAGCTAGTTGAAGCCCCTATTATTATAGCACCCAATTGGTCTCTACCTTTTGAAATTATGTGTGATACAAGTGGTGTAGCCTTGGGTGCTGTACTTGGTCAGAAAAGAGGCTATTTCATCCAATCTACTACGCGAGCAAGGCCTTGAATGGAGCATAGAAGAACTATACCGTCACTGAACAAGAGCTTCTTACGGTTGTTTATGCTTTCAAAAAGTTC
>NW_025876895.1:0-2567 GCF_002878395.1 Capsicum annuum
GTAGACACATGATACCAGATATAAAAGCGGTAACACATAGGATAAATATTGTAGACAAAGAGCACGAAAACATTCCATAATGATAAAACAATAACACAAAACAACATAAAAAAATATTTATACACCTATAGTGCCAAACAAAGTCGATACGACTCCAAAATAAGCTTGAATTCTGAACAGTCATCCCCAGTAGAGTCGCCAAAGCTGTCACACCCCTTTTTCAACATCCAAAAGATTCGTTTTGGGTTTGAAAGGGTTTTTATTATTAAGTGACAAAAGAAAACGATTTGTTTCGAAGAAGGATTGTTTTTACATTGCCCCAGTAGAGTCGCCAGAGCTGTCACACCCCTTTTTCGTACTCCAAAAAGATTCATTTTAAGGTTTGAAAGGGTTTTATTATTAAAGTGACAAAAGATGAAAATTTTTTTCGAAAAAGGACCTTTTATATTCAAAACTCAAAGTCGACACTTGACATAATCTGGTGTGACAAGTCACCTTTGGAAAATCCTTTTCAAAACGATTTTGACTCTAAAACTGATCTGCAAATAGAGATTCTAGCTAAGGAATTCTGTTGACCGAGGAGAAGGTGTTAGGCACCCCTCGATCCCGTGGTTCGATCACGGTCGCATAGCGGAGCATATCGGCTAATTTAAACACTACGAATGTATAAACCACACAAAGCATGCAAAACAATCAATTAAGAAAAACAAAACAAAACAATCCAAAATTTAGTGTTCAGTCCAATTATACAGTCCAAAATATAAAAATGCAAAAAAATATAAATCATATCCTAAACTAGTCCTATACTAAACTCCAATGCTTCACCTGATGTCTCGGGCCTTCATCACGAACGTCCTCCAAGTACAAGATACTTTGGGGCATTCCCCGGATAAATCAATATAAATCACTCGAGGAATTCCCTGGCCAAATGAATACATTTTATCAAAATGCGGTAAACAAGACCATTCGACACATATTCAAATCATTCCACAATCCACAGGTTCTAAACTTGCCTATCCGAACCCATCATTTGCCTACTAGTTTCGATCTAAAATATGATATTATTCAAATTTAGCAAATACGATGCCTATTTTGCATCAAACAAACACCAATTGATCAACACCAACTAATCACGCTCATTTTTATACGTTTTCAATTCTCAACATGATTAAACTAATTCAATACGCCACTCATCAATCAAGTTTTCAACTCTAAATCCAACATCAAACAAACAACAAACAGGGATTCAAATATACCAACCACACAAATCATTCATAATCACATAAAAATTAGAAGAAGAAGAAGAAGAAGAAAAGGTAGAATTGGACCTCAAGAGCTTTCGATTGACTTAATAGAGGATAAGAGCCTTCCCGAGAACCTTGAAGATCAGAACCTTGACTCCCCCGATCGGTTACAAATCAGACCCAAAGAAAAAAAATCCAAAATCCAATTCGAATGAAGAAATCCAAAAAAGAACAGAGGAACACCTGAAGCTTCAAAAATAAACCCAAAAAATGTATGACCCTTTTCCGGCGAGACTTTGCCGGAGTCAGCCATGATTGGTCGATTTACATGATTTTTGGTGGCCAAAACCAACTTTTTCCAGTGGGATTCAACTGAAATCTGGAAAAGGGCAGACCCTTGAGCGCGACTTTGGGTCGGGATGAAGCTGTTAGTACTATTTTTCCGACGAGTTTCATCGGAACAGTAGCCGAACCAGGACTTTTAACGTTTCTAGGGGGCGATTCCGATGGACTTCAGGCAAAAAATCGCTGGAGAATACCTCCTTCGCGATGAGATCTGCTCTCGCCGACACCTATCTTAGCTCGCTATTCGACCCTTTTTCGTCTCTCTCTATTGATCTTCTCCCTCCCTCTCTTCTATTCTCCCTCTCTCTCGATCTACCCCATTTTTTGTGCGTCGATGGAGGAGTGTATTTACTGACTATTTTTTAAGAAGGAAAAAAAATTGTGTCTAGTGTGTGTACCCTATTTTTCTCCGGTAGGCTGTGCGAATTCTGGTGATCTCTTCCTTATTCCATGGAAAAAACCATTATCTCATGGGTGTAGTGTGGAGGTTCTTACATAGTGTTTCCAGTGAATTCTCTTAAAAAAATGGAATCGAGAGTATGCCTATGTGAATTCTATCTATGGCTTGTATTTTTTTCCCCTTTTTGATTTGTGAACAAGAAAAAGAGAGGGTGGGGGTCACATGAGAGGGGGTGGTGGTGAGGTGTTGTTTTTTAATTGGAGGGATAAGGGTTAAGTGTCTTATTTTAATTGAAAGGGTTGTTAGGATGTTAAAAATAATAAAAGTTTGTTAGAGATTTTGTTGAGAGTTGTTTTTGTATTTTTTGTGGGATGTAATTACATGGGTGAGGGTATACGGTAGGATAAGGTAAAAATGGGTAAAAATGATATCGGGAAGGGACAAAATTACGTGTCTACATCAGGGATCTCATTCTGAATGTTTAGCTTTATATTTCATCTACCTGTGATTGAGGGGATATTCCTTCCCAAGTGATTAGCATATTATCTTTAGATGTCCTCATCGCTTGGTGTTGTAAT
>NW_025876896.1:0-3801 GCF_002878395.1 Capsicum annuum
GTCTATCTTTGAGAAATAACTTGCACCTTTTAATTGGTCAAACAAATCATCTATTCTCGGAAGGGGGTACTAATTTTTTATGGTGACTTTATTCAGTTGGCGGTAATCAATGCACATACGCAAAGAGCCATCTTTCTTTCTCACAAACAACACAGGAGCACCCCAAGGAGAAACACTGAGCCTTATGAAACCCTTATCTAGTAGATCTTTAAGTTGCTCTTTCAACTCCTTAAGTTCTATAGGGGCCATATAGTAAGGAGGAATAGAAATGGGCTGAGTATCGAGAAAAAGATCAATCCTAAACTCTATCTCTCTATCAGGAGGTATCCCTGGGAGATCACCCAAAAAGACATCAGAAAACTCATTAACGACGTTAACAGACTGGAGAGTAGGAGTCTCAGACTTAGTGTCTTTGACTCTAACCAAATGGTAAATACAACCCTTGGAAATAAGTTTTCTATCTTTGAGGTAAGAGATAAAATGACTCTTGGGTGACACAGAATTCCCAGACCACTCAAACATGGATGCACCCAAAAACTGAAACTTCACAACTCGGGTTTGACAATCAATAAAAGCATAACAAGAATACAGCCAGTTCATACCCAAAATCACATCAAAATCTACCATGTCTAACTCAATACGATCAGCAAACAAGAATCTATGAAGAACGGTAATAGGACACTTTTTATACACTTTCTGGGCAACAATCGAATCACCTACTGGGGTAGAAACTAGGATAAGCTCAGGAATAATCTTAGGACTCATTTCAAAATTCACAGCAATCAAAGGTGTAACATATGAGAAACTGGATCCAGGATCCAAAAAAGCATACACATCAAACTGAAATATACAAAGCATACCATTAACAACATCAGGAGAGTCCTCCTATTCTTGGCGAGATGGTAAAGCATAGAATCTATTCTGGCACTGACTGTCAGCATTGCTAGAAGAGGCGTCCTAAGCTTGGGCTGGGCGAGTCCTTGGAACTGGAGCACTAACAGTCTGAGTCTGGGTCTGAGGGCGATAGTCACGATGCCCTTATCCATCCTGTGGACAATCTCTAACTCTGTGACCTATGTCACCACACCAGAAATAGCCCCTCTTCTCACCCCAAAACTCACCCAAATGAGCCCTACTATACTTAGGACACAGGAGATGATTTGGCTTACTGCCAATACTGTACTGGGACCTGGATGCATATGACCTACTACCTTGCTCCTGCCTACCCCTAGGCACGGGAGCACTAGCAGATGATAGTGCTGGAATAGATAAATGATCCTAATATATTGGGAGACTCCCTCCCTATGATCTAGTCTGACCTTGTCCGTGCTACTCGAATCTAGCTCTTTATTCCCTCTCATTCTATCTCTCTCCTTAATCTTGTCTGCCTTAATCTGTTGGGCATGAGTCATCGGCCTAGAGAGATTCATATCACTATTCAGCATAGCAGACCTACACTCTTTAACCACATAACTAGATACTCCAGTTATAAACTTACTCATACTAGCCCGATTATCAGCTATTAAGTCAGGCGCATACTTGGCCAACTGATTTGAAATTTAGACAGTACTCTATAACAATCATAGAGCCCTGTCGCAGGTTTATAAACTCTTCCACCTTCACCTCCCTCATCTCCAAAGAAAAAAACTTATCCAGGAATGCATCTTGGAACTCTTGCCAAGTTGTAGGGACAGCTCCCTCACCTCTACCTTTCCTCCAAGCAACAACCCAGTCATAAGCAAAGTCTTTCAACCTATACACAGCCAACTACAGACTATGTTCCTCAGATACATGCATCACCTAAGTAATTTTCCGCACCTCCTCTAAAAATAACCGTGGATCCTCATCAGACTTTGACCCATAGTAGCTGAATCACCTCCCTGCTGCTGTGGAGCCGGGGCCGGGTTGGCCTAAACATTTGCAGTAACAGCTTAGGCCAGCGCCTGAAAGGCTGCCCAAAATTCAACATGAGACACATTTTCATTCAATGGGTCAGTGGGTTGAGGTTGCTGATCATCATTATTTCTTCTCGCTCAATGTGGAGGCATATTTCTAAAAAAGAAGAGCACGAATCAATAGCAGAGATAGACACTTTAAGCACGATAGACTTCTAAAAGAAAGAATCACACTTTTTCCTAAAATGTCTTGTAGCCTCTTGCATATAGATGTGGCGCGCTACACACCGATGATCAAGACTCTACTTAATGTGGCTTGTCAGACTCCCTAAGATACCTTAAAACCTTAGGCTCTAATACTAAGTTTGTAATGCCCCAAAAAATGGGTCCCGGAGCGTCACACGGTGCTTGAGGCTACGACTAGCTCCAAGCTAACCCTTTGAGCCATTTTTATTCAGTTCAACACAAATCAACGAGTTTCCATAAATAACCCTCAAATATCAACAGAGTAATCATCATCCAACAATAAAATAATTTCAGAAAGATAACAAAATATGACTTATTAGTTAACTCCTAACATCTATACTTGTTTGACAAACCTCTAAGAAAATCAATAAAACCAGCGAGCCATTGAGACATGCCCCAACTGACTTATACTCAGTTATCAAATGTAAAAAATTTCGTGAAACCAACATTAGACATCACGTCCTCGGAACATGAGGACTCACCCCAATAGAGTATGTAGAATAGCATGCCCGAAGAATCACTGTCGAACCTAGAACTGAGCACCTGAACGTATATTCTGAGAAAATGCAGCCCATATCCAAAGATGTGGATCAGTACCATGGAAAGGAACCTAGTATATAAGGGTGTATGCAGTTGTATAAATATCATCATCATAAATATTTATAAGAAACATGCAGGATGTATGAAAGACTCACATAGCTCAAAGAAAATCATCATAATCATAATCATAAGAGGATGAAATAAGTACAATAACACATGTGAGTCATCATATAATTTGTCAATCACTTTCAGTTCATCAAGAATATCAATTCTCATAATGTAAATATCATTTAAATCTTTTGAAAGAATAACTTTCACAATTCCACTTTCAAATCACTTCACCATTTACCATAGACACAAGGAAACACACACACACTGGGAGATCCTATAACCGACATAAACTATGTGAGCTACATGGAGTCCAACGTACAACCTATGTTGGGGAGAGCCTTCCTATCCTAGCCATCGAAGTGGGACTATCGATATCAAATCCACACAAACTAGTGATCACTATATAAATCAGCCTCAGTCTCACTCCTATGGGGGGCACGTAGTTCTAGGGAAGTAAGGTCACTATATACCTCCCACTCGGTGCTAAAGATTTCTCCCGAGCATAGCTCAGATCATTTCAAAGACAATCCACAACAAAAAAATTACAATAATATATAAATATACATCAGGAGCCATCATGCTTACCATCTATCAAAATCAACCACGTTGTGGATTTCTTTTACACTCGAGTTCAAAACAACTCCATTAATAACAAAAGGTCAAATCATTCAAAATATCCCAAATATTTAACATCAACATGCTTATAACACATACTTTATCAAAAAAATATAATTTTCAATGGGGATTCACAATCCAAATATCAAAATCATGATAAATATCGTTCAAGATTCATGCTTTATATCTCCACACATGTAAATTCATCTTTCAAAATTATAAACATCAAGATTTCATAATAATCATCGTAAGATATGGGTTCATTCTTAAAATTCGTAAAAATTAAATAAAAATCATGTCTTTGTAAATAAAATTACTTTGGGCACAAGAACGAAAGAGAGTTCTTGTTGAAAAACTCCACATACCTTGAATGATGAACTTTAGATCGATACTC
>NW_025876897.1:0-1296 GCF_002878395.1 Capsicum annuum
GCATGACCAATAAGATCGGGACTGCAATCTTTAGAATAAAACAAGCTCATGTATTTTATCCTATTTCGATATCTCCTAGTACGAGTAGAAATATACCTTGCTAACATATAAACCGAAAAGTCTATAGGCCTTATAGTATTTGCAATGTACATGAGTGCATCAATTGCACTAAGATATGGTACTTCATAACCAATCCAATTCGATATATTTTGAATTTCAGCAAATAATCTATTTCTTTGAAAACTCTCCAAGAGTTCCAATGATTTTCAAGTTATAAGCTTATACAATATAAGGATTATAAATAAGTTTCCCAGAAACTTTTATATGCTTCAAGCATTTTGAATCCTTAAAAGCTTTTCACATAAGTTTTTTCAAGTGACAATATTCAACATTTCATGAGTGATATCTTCAAATATCTGGACTGCAAATCAAATAAGTTTAACACTTACCAAGATGCATCCTTTTATGTCACTTGATAAATGTTTCTACGTCAGCATGCTTAAATTAACATAAAATTAAGATCCTCGTAATCTTTCACAATATTGTGCCAATATTGTGTCAAATATATTGATGATATATCATTTAGTATCGGTTCACAATGCGACATAACATTTTGAGATCTCATCACTTCATTATTTTCAGGTACATGAACCTCTCATAAGGTTTCATGAAGTGTTATGCCGTAGGCTCTTCAAGAGCTCATTGCCTTCTTATTATGATTATTTGCTCCTTATTTTTAAAGTATTATTTCATTTGGAACCGATTATTCTACCACGCTTCACGCATGCATAGACTCTATTCTTTAGGAATACAAAATAAGAGCACTTGAGCTTAATATAAGATGCTTTCGGCATTTGACTTGAATTATCTTTTGGATGAGGATCTGATGATAATTCCTAACATATTTCATAGCGCTTATAATCTCCCCCTTATGTTAGGAAAACTAACATACATCCTCTACTTCTCTAAGGAATCCATCTTTGTGCTTTATGATATATTTATTAATCGTATACCGCACATTAAAATTATTAAATGGAATAATTGGTTCCCGACCTTGAACCAATCGAGAGGAAAAAAATAATCATAATTTATTGGTCTAATGCATACAAGTGTTATTGTATATATCATATTTCAGACCAACACATGAAGCTTTGTTCTCATTAGCGATGGTTTAGCTATTTATCGAATGCATTCAATGCCAAACCTTCATCATCAAGATAACTTTCTTGATTGCACAATCTAAAAATTATGTTCTTAACTCAATTTTATTGAGCAAACAACTTTATGAATATCAAA
>NW_025876898.1:0-1774 GCF_002878395.1 Capsicum annuum
AATCTAATGATCTCTCATCCCTCAAGAGAAAAAATAAGAATCACTCTCTCTATTCTCTCTACTCTTGTTCTTTATTCTTTCTTACTTTATAACATAACTCTCTTTTTAAGAGAGTTATATGTATTATTTTTAACGGAAGTTCAGAAACGGAGTTAAAATTTTAGAAAAGTACATAACTCTCTTTTTAAGGAAGTTATGCATTTTTTTTACATAACTCACTTAAAAAGAGAACAAAATGCATAGCAAAGGCCTTATAAAATAGAACTATCGTCATCTAATTTTTTTCATGTGTTGTAGACTTATAAAAGTGAGTTGACCTTTGCTTATAGTGAAAATAATATGTAACTCAGTACGTAATTTAATAAGAATAAAATTCTGAAATAATCATAAATTTCAAATTGTTTCAGAATTTTGACTTCAATTTTAGTCATTTATAGATTTGCTAATGCAAATCACATTTAAATAAAATGTCAGATATATAGTAGTATGTAAAAAATAGAAACTTGTATATCATAAAATAGTGTTATTTGGATGAAAGTATTAACTTGAACTTGGAATTTTTTAATTGCAAAAATTCAGTAGCCTTTTCTCTATGGGTGATGATAAAAAAGTTATAACCTCAATTTGGTATATACAAACTAAATACACGACGAAATTATGATACGTGATTAATCAAATGACAATGAATTTGCATCGATACTTTCACATTTCTATCTCCCTCCCTTCACTCCCGAGAATCTTTAAAATTTTTAATGCTTAACTTTCAATTCGTCTCTGACTATCAAATAAAATGTGAATAACACGTCTTCCTCATGATTTGTCGAGTTTCAGCCCTATATTATTCCGATTCATTTCTAGAAAAAAGAAGAAGAAAAGAAACAGACCATAATGAAAAAGAAGGGCAGGTTATTATATGTGGGATCAATAATGCATGTGCTTATATTAATTATGAGAAATAATTGAACTATCATCGTTTTTTTCATGTGTCGTCTAGTTTTTTTCATGTGTTGTAGACTTATAAAAAAGAACTATGCATTTTGTTCTCTTTTTAAGTGAGTTATGTAAAAAAAATGCATAACTCACTTAAAAATAGAGTTATGTAACTTCTATTATATAACTCTCTTTTTAAAAATAAAAAGCATAACTCTCTTAAAAAGAGAGGTATGTACTTTTCTAATTTTAACTCCGTTTCCAAATTTTCGTAAAAATAATACATATAACTCTCTTTAAAAGAGAGTTAAACATATTATGGTAATATTTTAAATACATGACATATTTTGATACTTATTTTAATTTCATGGCATATTTTGGTTTCAGACTTGCCAGCAACGTTGCTGTTAAAAAATACAGTTATAACTCATTTTTGTTATGAGTTAAACATATTTTGATACCATTTTATATCCATGATATATTTTGATTATTTTTTTAGTTTGGTGGCATAGTTTGGTTTGCATGTTGCCATTTTTGATATGAACCTCTAATAAAAAGCCAAGTGGCAAAATTGATTTGGAAAATCCACCGTTAAAAAGTAAGGACATGAATTCACTGATTTTGTAACAATAATTATATAAATGAACCAAACTTTTAATTAATGACATAAATAAATTATTTATGATAGTTTAAGGGCATATTTTAACCTTTTCCCTCACATATATGAAGATTTGTCCTAAAATAACTGAGCTATGGAGATTGTGAAAACGTAAATGTTATTATAAATAATATTAAAAATATTGTGAATATTTGAAAAATGATTAAAAAAAGTTTTTTTTTTTTT
>NW_025876899.1:0-3408 GCF_002878395.1 Capsicum annuum
CTTTTGTGTGGTTTATACATTTCATAATGCCAAAAATAGTTGATACACTCTACCAAGCGACCGTGGTTGAACCACGGGATCGAGGGGTGCCTATCACCTTCCCCTCGGTCAACAGAATTCCTTAGCCGGAATCTCTATTCGCAAACCAGTTTAAAGAGTCAAATGGTTTTTTTTGAAAAGGATTTTTTAATGGTGACTTGGCACACCAGATTATACCAAGTGGCGACTCTGAATAAAAATGTTAATAATCCTTTTCCAAAACAAATTTTCATTTCTTGTCACTTAAATAATAAAACCCTTTTCGACCCTTAAAACATAAATCTTTTTTTTGGAGTACGTAAAAAGGGGTGTGACAGCTCTGGAGACTCTGCTAGGAAAAATGACAATTTTTCAGAATTTGAGCTATTTTTGGAGTCGTATCGGCTTTGTTTGGCATTACTAGTGTATAAGCATTGTTTGTGGTTATTGTTTGTGTTATTTTCACTTTTGTGCTTTTTCGTGCTCTTTGTTTATAGTATTTATCCTATGTGTTACCGCTTTATATCTGTCATCATGAGTCCACCGCCCGGCCTTCTTTCTGCAACAAGTCCGTAGTACACGTGTTGTACACAACCTCTAGTTGAGTCACCCTTATTTTAGGGGGGGAGCCGTCGGTGTTATGGAGTAGGTGGAAAGCAAAGCAGCCTCTATCGACCATACGCTCCCCCGAACAGCCTTGTTAGTAAATCACAACGTAGGTCAGCCTTTAGGTCATGCTTATGTGCATCATACGGAGACCTAGCGGGACCCACATGGCCCTTTGTAGGAGACTCACCTCTAAAGCATCTCTACGTGCTAACTGTTGCATCTTTAAGGATAACATGGTCATTTGACGGACTGATTTGAAAAGAAAAAAAAAGAAAAAAAATTGTTAGGAGTAAGGTGCGTAGGCAAAAACGAAAAAGAAAAAAAAATAAAAAATAGAAAAGTGAGTCGAAAGACTGAAAAAAAAAGAAGAGGAATTTCGTAGTTTATTTTAGAATTCTTTATGGCTTTTGTTCTTCACAATCCAAAAACTCAAAAAGATTTTTTTTTTTTTAAAAAAAGTGGGTGATGTTTATGCACATGCTGCCCGAACTACGCAAGATCTGATTCATGTACAACATGATACGTAGGCAACCTACTTTTGGGTTTGATCTAATTATTTTGTTTCGTTATTTTTCATTATTTTTCCTCTTCTAAGGAAAAACAAAAGCCATAATGAATGATAAAATAAAGATAGATAACGAGAGAAAAGAAAAGAGCAGAGATGGATACGAAAAAAAATGTAAATATAATAATAATAATAATAATAAATGTAGAAAATAAAAAGTGTGGACAAAAATCAGGATGATGTTAAAATGACCTCGCTACCCTCAAAAGCTGGTAGAAATGAACATGAATTTAGGGCAATTTTACCAATGTGATTCCCATGCTTGTTGTGTGCCCTAATCCTAACGGATGTCGTCTTTGATAAGCATGATCTTTCAGATAACAGTGGTAGGTTTGCAGCACTCTGGCTAGTCACCCATACTTCACTAGATCCAAAGAAAAGCTCGTCATGGCTAGCAGGGAAATTGACAATTCGCTCATTGACCCGGATCAGGATCACAGGAAAAAACTTCTGAGCACAATGATGAGGTAGTAAGGCTCAGGCAATAATTGATAGATTTACACCGGGCATGGGCCAGCGGAATGCCTCCTCCCTCGCTCCCTAAAGGTCTTGGGAATATCTCTAATTGCCCACTGCTCTCTCAGGCGCAATTCTCTGCTCCTACTGAGTCACCTGAGCACGTGCCCGGATTCACTCCGCGACATTATTACCCTGGCAATTCTGGTGTGCCCTTGGCAGCTCCCCAATCAAGACCCGCTGCTCAGCCGGCGCCACCGATCATACCGGTATTCGTGGCTCCGCCACCACATAAAACTCCCATATATACTGTGCGTCCCACAATGAGGCTTCCTAGGTCTACCAGTGAGCCAGTACTGAAGGTTTCAGATAGTCAGTATTATGCCTCGGAGCCTACTTTGCAAATGAATGAACCATATGGGTACACTCAGCTGCCTGCATTTCCATTTGATACGGAGAAACCTGTCGTAGTAGAGGAACAGGATATCATAGCCCGGAAATTGAAAAGTTTAGAACAAGCTATGAGGAATTTGCAAAGAATCGAAGATTATAGGAGTGTTTCCTATAAAGATCTTGGGGAGTCATATGCTAGTTTGTTTGATAGGTTGAGAAAGTTGAAGGTTTTAAGCCCAATTCAAGGAAGGCTTTCAAATCCACCGCCGAGGAATCTAGATTATTCTTTAAGGTGTGCGTACTGTTCTGATATCCCAGGCCATGATATCAAGAAATGCTGGCATTTAAAGAGAGTTGTTCAAGATTTAATTGACACAAATCAGATGCTGGTCCAGGCCTCGGAGGGTCCAAACATTAACCAGAATCCGTTACCAACCCATGTTGAAGCCAATATGTTAGAATTGATATATGACGGGAAAGAGTCTTCGAGGGGTTATAAGCCTATTGTCAAGATACAGACCATTGAGGAAAAATCTGTAAATGTAGCAGAGTCTTTGAAAGCAATATCATTGAACCGGGAAGGAATGAGAGAAGATAAATCCCAAGAAAGCACAAATAAACCCCTGATCACAGTATGAGGCGCCAGAAGGCATGTTGATTTAAGTCAGGATAACCCTAAGTTGACAGTGATGGGAGCTCTGAGTCAGCCCATCTTGACGGTGAAAGGAGCACTGGCAGCGCCTATTGTCCTCAAACCAGTGACCCAACCTTCGATAGTTGATACAAAAAGGATTCCCTGGAATTATGGGCGGACTGTGATGACCTATCACGGGAAAGAAGTTGTGGAAGATTTAGATGAGGTAGGGGGTTTGACTAGGTTAGGAAGATGCTTTGTGCCTGAAAGCTTAAGAAAGTCCAAGCCAACGGTGAGTGGAACGTCATCTATCAAAAAGCCTATCACCGAGGAAGAAGCCGAGGAATTTTTGAAAAAGATGAAATTGCCAGAGTATTCAATATTAGACCAGTTGAAGAAAAACCCTGCTCAAATTTCCTATCTTTGCTGTTGCACTCCAAGGAGCATCGTGATGTTTTACTGAAGGTATTAAATAAAGCATATGTTCCAAGGGAGATTACAATCAACCAGCTTGATAAAAGGGTTGGAAAAATCTTTGAGGTCAATCGGATCAGCTTTTCTGATGATGAATTGCCTATTGAAGGTACATGGCATAACCGGGGCCTTTATATTACAGTGAAGTGTGAAGATTTCTACGTCACTCATGTTATGATTGATGGAGGTTCAGGTGCAAATATTTGCCCTATTTCAACTTTTGCAAAGTAGAAATAGGGCAAATATTTGCACCTGAACC
>NW_025876900.1:0-1669 GCF_002878395.1 Capsicum annuum
TTTCAACTTCTCCACCACGTATGAACTTATCACATTAGCATCACTTTTAAAATCAATAATCATAGAGCAAATATTATCCTTTATCCCATACCTTGTATGAAAAACACTTCTCCTTAAATCAGTTATATTCACCTGATTAAGTGGGTTTTGGGTGACCTCTAATGCATCGAGTCGAGCAGAAATCCTTCTAAGTGCCTCGGCTATGTCGTTGTTTTGAGTCCCAGCATCAGTATCTTTTTGAGACATCTCCAAAAGTTAAAGAAAACAAAAACTCTCAATTTGACCCTTTTTTTATCTCACCCTTTCTTGCCTTTTTCCCACTCAAATTACTACCTTTGGCTGGATCCTTTAGGATTTATATATACAACCCTATTAGCAACAACTTTTTAAAAGTAAGATGTAGAAAGAAAAGAATTTATCAATACCCAGATAAATTGGGTCTGATGAGACAAGGAAAAACGACCAATTTGTGTAAATAGAAAAATTTTCAAATTTCCCTTCTTCTTGATTTTCCTTGTTGATGTTGGAAATCAAGAAACACAAAAAAAACCTAATTTTTTTTGATAACACCTTAATTCTCAAACAGATAAATTTTCTCTTTTTTATTTCGTTTTTTTCTTCTTTTTTTTTTGGGCTATGTAGCCTAACAATGAAATTTTTGAGTGTTTTTTTTTATTGAAATTCCCAAGATTATCAAGAACCGAACCTTGATAGAACCGCTCTGATACCACTTGATAAGAATCGGGTTGCGTTAATAAACAAGAAAATAATGCGGAAGCGAAAATACTAAGATTAAAGGCAAGAAATTAAAGATAGGCAAAATTGGAGAATAAAATCCCCAATTTCGAGGTTAAGTGCTAAGAATCCTAATTGATCTTAGTATTCAAAATTAGCGGATTAAGACTAATTATGATACTAATAGAGTCAATTCAAGAACTTAGATCAAGAGTGATCTAGACCCCTATTTCAAAGAAACTAAAGACAACAATTAGTATAAGACTAATCGCCTTCTTTAATTAACTTTAATAGAAACTCAAGATATCAAATTAAGAATTAATCTTACGTCCTAAAGAATCGTTCTTATAAGGTTGCAAGATAAATCCCAAGTAGTCACACACAAAGGTGTAAATAAGAGAAGCTCTCAATTAATAATCACATTGTCTTCTTCAAAAGAACAAAATCCATTCCTATATATATAGGGAAAAAATCTATCCCAAATAGCATGGGATTCGAATTCTACTTTTATGAAAATGAATAAATCTAGGAAACTTTAAACTAGGAAACTTTTAAACTAGGAAAATAATATAAAAAATAAATCCCTGACAAAAACTAGTAATTGGTAAGACTCATCTACAAAAAAAAAGAGGAAGAATGGTAACATACCGTTGCTGACATACCCCTACCAAGGGTTCGAGGCATTGTCTCGACTATGAATTTTTTAAGAGATAGATTTAAGAAATTTAGAAACAATTCATGAGGATATTATGGTCTTCTGTTGAGTACTTGGACGGGTTTTGTATAATGGACAAAAGAGATGCATATTGGAAAGTGAGTAGGTTCATCATTTTTTCAGTAGATTCTTCTGCTATAGATGGTATAGACCATTTAAATAGGTGATATTGAGTCAGCACATGTCTAGATTAGTCTACTTAAATAGGTTCATTCCGGA
>NW_025876901.1:0-1225 GCF_002878395.1 Capsicum annuum
AACAAATCTCTTTCTTTTCACTTTTCACTTTTCTCTTGAACTCTCCATCGCCTTACGGTGCCCGTGAGGATTTTCACCAATAAGACTCTCTCATTTTTATTTCTCTCCACTCACCATCGCCTTATGGTGCCTACAAAGGTTTTCACCAATAAGACTCTCTCATTTTTATTTCTCTCCACCCACCATCGCCTTATGGTGCCTACAAAGGTTTTCACCAATAAGACTTTCTCATTTTCATTTTCTCCCAACTCACCATCGTCTTATGATGCCCACGAGGGTCTTCACCAATAAGACTTTTTTTTTTTTGTATTTCTTTCTTGATTTCTTATGCTGAAGGAGACAAGTGGTACTTCACAATGTATCATTATATCCATTGCTTAGCCTTAACATTATCAAAAATTGATCTGAAGGACTTTCTTTGGTTGTAACTTGGCTTTTGGTTAAGGTTAGAAAAAATGGTAAGGGGCTCAAACGATACTTGAAGTGGGGGTGGGACTTACAACTTTTGGAATCGACTCAAACAACACATTAACTCATGCCCCAGTTTTGTTGACTGGGTGAAATCCTTATTTAGTTGGACCGAGCCCGAAATAAGGCAGCCTACGTATCTCACTCTCGAGAGAGGAGAATCAGGTCGGACGTAGTTCCATCAGCTTGTTCTTTATTCTGATTTGATTTTGATTTTTTTTTTAAAATTTTCAAACTCTTTCTTTTATTCTCATTTCCTCGACATTTATCTTTGACTCTATTTTGATTCCAAAGAAGGGATATGAAAGAAAAAATAAAACGAAGCTCAAACGGGTAAACAAGGGATGACACAATGTTTGGATAGAAGAATAAAATACCTTCATCATATCAATCTTCAAAAATGCAAGTACTAAACATGCAATAAAATCAACAAAAGATCAAATATCATACATTGTATCTTTTGACCGCATCAGCATTGATAGCCATTTCTGCTATTTTGCCTTCAATATCTGTCAAATATAGGGCTCCATTGGTTAACACCTTCTTCACAACGAAGGGACCTTGCCAGTTAGGGAAGAACTTGCCTTTCGCTTCAGCCTGATGAGGAAGGATACGTCTCAATACCAACTGACCAACTTCAAAATTCCTGGGACGGACCTTTTTGTTATACGCTCGAGCCATCCTCCTGCTGATACAACTGGCCATGACACACAGACGTTAGCCTTTTTTCCTCAATCAAACTCATATGTTCCAGTCG
>NW_025876902.1:0-1239 GCF_002878395.1 Capsicum annuum
CACACTAGGACCCAAGGCCCACCCCCAAATCGTGGGCTTTATCACAATAATTTAGCCCTAAAATGCCCCATTCGCGATGTTTCACCCATTTGTCCACCCAAATGGCTACGAAAATTTAAACGGACCACACTGGGACGATCCCCAAACTCCCTAGTACACCTCAATCGAATTTTGGCCCACTGCACGCTCGGACCTCGGGTCCACCCCCAAAATCGTGGGCTATAACACACCGATTTGGCTCGAAAATGCCCCGCTCGTGCTGTTTTGCCTGTTTGTCTACCCAAATGGACATTGAAAATTTAAACGGACCACATTGGGATGATACCCAACCTCCCTCGCATTCCATGGTCAATTTTCGGCCCACAGCACACCCGGACCCTGGGGCCACCCCAGATACTGTGGGCTATAGCACACTGATTCGGCCCGACAATGCCCTGTTTGTGCCGTTTTGCCTGTTTGTTCACCCAAATGGCCACAAAAATTTAAATGGACCACACTGGAACGATCCTCAAACTCCCTGGCATGCTCCCATCGATTTTTGTCCCACCCTTGAAATCGTAGGCTGTAGCACACAGATTTGTCCTAAAAATGCCCCGTTCATGCCGTTTCGCCCGTTTTTCCACCCAAATGGCTACGAAAATTTAAACAAACCATACTGGGATGATATCCAACCACCCTAGCATGCCCCGATCAATTTTTGGTCCACAACACGCTCGAAACCCAGGCCCACACCTAAAAACATGTGCTATAGCACACCGATTTGGGCCACAAATGCTCCGTTCATGCCGTTTCACCCGTTTGTCCACCCAAATGGCCACAAAAATTTAAACGGACCATACTGAGATGACATAAGATCTTACGAAACAATGAGAACCAACACATGTATTGAATGAAGAGACCCTCAAAGTCGCAATAATCAAACACCAATCTTCTTACGGTGACCGCTAAGGGAATCAACTCACCTCAAGAACCACTGTTTCTAAGCAAATGTCAATATTGGCTTTTCCAAGCTCTAAACTACTATAGATTTTCCAAGCCCTAACTAAGACTATACTAAGGTGTTTTACTCTTAAAGAGAGGACTTTCAATATTTCAATATTTCATCATTCATAAAAACTAACTAGCAAATGAACTAATAGAACCTATTTATAGTCTAACTTATTACATAACAAAATGACCATAATACCCTTAATGAAAAGGGGTGGTCATGGAGTGTTACTTGGACAAGGCTAAGTTACC
>NW_025876903.1:0-1981 GCF_002878395.1 Capsicum annuum
TTAGAAGTGCAAGTTGTTATTAGTTAGTTAGAATTCAGTTGTACAGTAGAAAGTTCACAAAAACAGTTAAAGTCCATCTGTTAGTTACATAATTAGTTGGTAGTTAGCTAAGACTAGATACAACTACTATGAATACCAACTTATAGTACTACATATTCATTCATAATAATAACATTTCACTTCTTTTTCTCCTAATTTTCTGTATGTTGGCTATCTTCTCAGATTAGAACCCTGAATAGCTACTCTGTTCCTCGAGTTCAACTCCTGGAATCGATTAATTTTCTATTGAGTGCATCATTTGGTATCAAAGTAAGACATTCCTCGGTATTCCAGTTACTCAAAATAAGAATCAAGAGCAAGCTTCTGGAGAAATGGATGAGAAATTACTTCAGATTCAAGAGTAGTTATAGAAACTCATGGACGGAATGACCACCATGAATGATCGCAATTCCCAGACTGATAATGAATTGGGTGAAATTAAGGAGGTTATGAATAAGTTGGGCATTCAAGCAAACGACAAGGAAGTTGGAAGATCAGAATCTTCAGCTGATAGAGCTTGTTCTGTGGAGGTTCAGCATGACTACAGACCCAAAGACAATCATCACTCTGGTAATTTTCTTACTAAATGCTCTAGAGTAGGATTCCCCAAATTTGGAGGTCAAGATTTAAGGACCTGGTTGTATAAAGTGGATCAGTTTTTTGATATAGATGAAACTGCTTTTGATCAAAGGGTTAAAATAGCTGCTATTCATTTTGAGGGGGAGGCCATTGCTTGGCATAGGTCATACATGAAAGCTAGAAATTCTTTGAGGGATCTTTCTTGGACTGAGTATGTAATTGCTTTGAATGAGAGGTTTGGGGAAGAATTTGAAGATCCTATGGAAGCCCTAAAAAATTTAACTCAGACTGGTAGCATTAAAGAGTATCAAGTTGAATTTGATAGGTTGTTGACCTGGGTGAATTTGTCTAGTGAAAACTCTATTAGCTGTTATTTAAGGAGGCTTAAACCAGAGTTAAATAAGGATATAAGGATCCAAGGTCCAAAGACATTAATGCAGTTTTATAAAATCACAAGATTGCAGGATGAAGTATTTGAAGCACAAGCTAAATCTTGGGGTCTGAGATCTGTTGTAAAGCCCCTATCATACCTATCTTGCCCACTCCCAATCAAGCAAAACCTTTCTTCTATCAAAAGGCACCGATTCCTGCTAATACATACAAGAAGCCAGTGGAAACCCAAGCTAATAAAACCAACAGATTCAGTAGCAATGGGAATGGAAGAAGACTGACTGCAGCTGAGATGGATGAGAAAAGGGCCAAGGGTTTGTGCTTCTTTTGTGATGAGAAATATGTACTGGGACACAAATGCAATACTAACAGGCATATCTATATGATGGACATATTAAAAGATGAAATTCTTATTGAAGAGGATGAGAAGGTTAACGATCAGGATGATAAGATTGAGTTAGATGAGCTCATGACAATATCAGTTCAAGCTTTTACATGAGTAACTGACTATCAGACTATTAGAGTGACTGGGTATCATGAGAAAAGACCCTTGCAAGTATTGATTGACATTGGTAGCACACATAACTTCATTGACCAAGATGTATCTCAGAAGTTAGGGTGCAAACCAAGTGCAATTTTGGCTCAATCAGTCAGTGTTGCTGATGGTAGAAAAGTACAAACAACTTTAGTATGTAAGAATCTGCAGTGGTTGCTGCAAGGCACCACATTTGCATCTGAGTTTTTATTGTTACCATTGGGAAATGTAGATATTATTTTGGGAGTGCAATGGTTGAACACTTTGGGCAGGATCTTGTTTGATTTTTAGAACAGGACCATAGAATTCAGATACAAGGGTAAGAAACATATATTGGGAGAGGCTAGTCAACCTCTTAAAACAACAATAGCAAAGGCAGTCAACAGAATGAAATATGAAGAAACTCAATTCTTTATGATGTCCTTGTTGACTGATATG
>NW_025876904.1:0-1371 GCF_002878395.1 Capsicum annuum
AAGTGATTTTTTATATAAGGCACCTTCTCTAAATTCAACTATTTATGGTCCCTTTCACTTAAATTGCACCTTAGTTAAATAAACATATAGTTACATAGATAGTTAGATCTTAGATATAGTAACTAGTAAGTTCCATACACATAAATAAAAGTACAATCTAATTAATCTAATGCTCAGTTACTTGTACAATATGATGTGATTTTATAGACTAAGGCCGTCACCTAGATAAGTTATATATAAAAATGCCTAATTAATATGTGCAAAAGATATAATGAATGTAGTACAATTTGATAAAATCATGAAATGTTTTACACTTTAATAATGATGTAGTTTTAATTTCTTTTTTTTTTGGTAAACTGGATTATATATATATATATATATATATATATATAGAGAGAGAGAGAGAGAGAGAGAGTCATTACAAAATAGGGGGATCATTCTTCTGTGAGAGGCCCCTAAACTGGTGGAATTACATACAATAGTTATAGTAGTAATGGGCTTAGCATTGCTATTTACATGAGATAAAATAGACTGATTTCCAAGACATAAGAGGTTATTAAACAATGACTAGGACACAGAACGATCCCTAACAACACCATCAACATCATTTTGCAGATGTACAACGACTGAAGACGGAGAAGACTGGAGAGAAATTACTTCACCAAACTGGGATAAGGAGAAACTTGCATGGGCCAAACTATCTGCTACTTTGTTAGCCTCCCAAAAGTTATGTTGTACCACTGAATTCCCCATGCTCTTCAACATTGACCTGCATTGAGATAAAATATCAGTAAACGACATGGTAGGATGCTGTAACAATTGAATTACCTCCACCGAGTTAGTTTCAATAATATAGGTAAGATATTACGTGTGATGGCTAAGTCAAGACCAATTTTTAAGGCTTTAAGTTCAGCCAGTGTATGACAATATTGCCCGTGGCAGAAAAACCCACGATCCAATCACCTGAAAAGTTGCGAATGACCCCTCCCAGACAACATTTTTTAATTTCATATATTCCTTGCAGTAAGTTTTAAGTCATATTTGACATTTTAAAACAAAATATAGTTTAAATTTTTCCATAAATTGTGACACCATTAATTAAATTTAAATTTTAAATATTATAAAGAAACTTGGTCAAGTTTTAATTTTTCTGTCAAACTTTAAATTATAATAATTACATATATTTCTTACATCATAGATATTTTTCTGCTATATTAGAAGTGCCAGTAAGGATTGACATGTGTGCTTTATGTTTTTGTTGAATTGACGGAGGTTATTTTGATCATTTCAATTAATGGCTTCCACATCAGACCAAATTTCAATGTGTCATCTATTCTAAGTTTGAAGATCCACCACATCAATATTTTTGAC
>NW_025876905.1:0-1187 GCF_002878395.1 Capsicum annuum
AGGTGTCTTCAACCATATCAGAGAAAATGGACATCATACACCACTGAAAAGTGGCAGGTGCATTACATAGCCTAAATGGTATTTGTTTGAATGCAAAAGTACCATATGGGCATCTAAAAGTGGCCTTCTCCTGATCTTCAGGACCAATGCAAATCTTATTATATCCGGAATAACCATCAAAGAAACAGAACCATCTTTTTCCTGCCAATCGATCAAGTATTTGATCCATGAATGGCATTGGGAAGTGGTCCTTTAACGTCCATGAGTTTAGCTTCTGGTAATCCATACACACCCTCCACCCTGTGATAGGCCTAAGTAGAATTAGCTCATTCTTCTCATTTGCTACTACTCTCATGCCCCTTTTTTTGTGCACACATTGTACAGGACTCACCCATTTACTGTCTGAGATTGGATACACCACCCCTGCATCTAACCATTTTATGATTTCTTTCTTTACCACCTCTTGTATAGGTGGATTCAGACGACGCTGATGCTCAATAGTGGGTACGCAATCTTCCTCTAGATGAATCTTGTGCATACATATGCCAGGGGGGATACCAATTATATCAGCAATAGTCCAACCAATAGCTCTCTTGTACCTCTTCAGAACAGAGATGAGAGCCTCTACCTGTTGTTTACCTAAATCAGCAGAAATAATGACCGACAGTGTATTTCCACTACCCAAGAACACATACCTAGCTCTTTCAATTCTAGCACCGGTGGCTCTTCAATGGATGGCTTCACCAGTGGTGAAGGTCAATTCTTAAGGTCAAGGTCCAGCTTCTTGGGGGCATAAGAATACGACCCCATTCCTGTCAAAGCACAGATAGTTTTTTCGTACTCTTTAATATCCTCACGATCAAAGTTCAAAAGCACAACAGCTAATGGCTCAAGAGTAAGCTACTTCTCTAAAGATAATTCCTTCTCATCCTCATAATAAACATCAACTATACAGAACACATTCATATTCTTGGGCTGCTTCATTGATTTGCATACATCAAAATGTACCACTTCGTCATTCATCCGAAATAAAAGCTCATTTGCTCGCAAATTAATAAGCACACTTCCTGTTGCGAGGAAAGGTCGACCCAAGATTATGGGAACCTCAAAATCCATCTTGCAATCTAAAATAACAAAGTCTGCAGGAAAAATAAAGGTAGAAACCTTTACTAATACATCATATAAGA
>NW_025876906.1:0-4462 GCF_002878395.1 Capsicum annuum
TTCCTAAAACAAAAAATTTACTTTCTCCATGTAGTAATGTTGAGCACGTTGCCTTGAAGGGTTTTAAGGTTGGGTCCATGATACATGAACTAATATACGCGCGGGCTTAACATTTGGTGAAACGTGAAGATAATTTCTCAAGAGAGTATAAAATTCTTCATTTCCTTCCTATTTATGTGTCATATAAACTTGCAAACTTATTACTTATTTGTGGTTGAAATTAAATGGATAAATGTTAAAGAGTTATTCTTTAATTTGGCTTTTTAGTTTAGTTTGTGGAACTTTAATTTAATTTTAGCAAAGTTTCTTTGATATGAATTTAATAAACATGTTTGTTTAGACCATTTTTCCAAAGAAAATCAGAAGATTAAAACAATGTACTTTGTGAACATCAATTGATCAATTTTTTGAATTTTTAATATTATGAATATTAAAAGAAGGCTATTTCATAAAATGAGTAAAAGCTTATATTCACTAGTAATTAATAAAACGTTATTTAGGAAGACAACATTCTCTTACTTTAGTAAGAGATCTTATCTCTAATTTTAAATTTTTTATTTTATTCGTAAAATAAAACTAAAAGCATATTCAAAATTATTGATTAATTAAAGAAATTTTGATCATTCCCAAATAAATAGGACAAGTCACCAAACTAAATAAAAATTTAGAGAAATGGAGAGGAGAAAATATTACAAGCTTCTCTCAGAATTATTTTGCTATAACTTCTCTAATACAACTAGCACATTTTTCAACAATTTGCTTTGAGTTTTGAGTCGCAACATAATAGAAGCCCGCACAAGTTCTTAACGAATTAGTAATAATCTTCTAATACAAGTTAAAAAGATCTTACAATTGCGGTGAGAAATATGTTACTCCATACGTTTAGTTTTAATTAACCCTTATTGATTTGATATCGCATATAAGAAAATATTTATTTTATTAAATCCGTTTCATTAATTATATTTTAAAAATATAAATTTAATTATTACACGCGTCATATAATCATTTAATGAAAAAGATTGTATTGAAAGAAAATGATAAATTTTTCTTGATTTTAGATTTTTGATAAGTAATTCGAAATGACTATTTTAATAAGAGGTACAAGTAAAATGAAAGGAAAGCAGTACAAGTTTCTCCTTTAAAATTGATTATTATACGCTCAAACTCTCGAAACAGAGTTTGATGCACACCAAATTCTCTAAAATAGTATTCCTCCGTTTCATAATAAATGAATTGTTAAATTTTAGCACACATATAACAAGACATAAATTTACCATGTTTTTCTATTTTTACCCTCTACACACATGCTAAGATGCTACTCCATAAAGTCCTTGGAAGTTGGAACTCACCCAAATTTTAATTCATGGAGGATAAATTTGAAAAAAAAAAAATTTAAACATCTATCTTGAATTGTGAACTATTCAATTATTTTGAACACTAAAAAATACTTCAACAATTCACTTATTGTGAAACGGAGGAAGTATATTTTTTAAAAAATCCCATATAAATTGATCAATTTTGAATAGTCCTCAACATAACTTAAACTTAAATTCTTAAAACCATAAGTTATGTATTTTACACCAAGAACTCAAAATGAAACAGAAAATGCAGAATCCCAAAAAACTGCAGAAGCATTTCCTAAAACGTTCTTTTCGCCATATAATACTGAAGTAAAGATAAAGATAAATATAAACTAGAAAGGGGTAGTTGGTGGAAGAATAAGTTATTTTGAAATTAATTATTGAATAAATAAAATTAATATTACAATTTCAAAATGAGTTATTCCATACATTTTATCTCAATCAAAACTGAAATATACTCATCCAAATAATTCCAAAATGAGTTATCACTTAACGACCCCTACGTAGTATACAAATGGTGCAGTAGCCTAGGAGGTACTCTTTATTTCTGATACCATTAATTATCTAATTTTCTAGTTGAATTTGAATATAAATATTATTAAAATAAAAGTTACTACATATTTTGAAATTAAATTAAAAAATAATATAGATTATAATAATCAAAGTAAATTAAAATATTTACGAGGCATTAAAAAAAATTGATAACTTATTCATTTTTTTAATTAAAATCTTCAAATACTCCGAACCCCCAAACCAACCAAAACCGCCCAATCAAAATTAACATTTCAATTTACTAGTCCAATTCACGAAAATAAAAGAAAATATTTATTATATTTTTTCAATATTATTCTGATTATTTAATGATTATATAGCATATTAGTAATTTTATTTAAATTTTCAAAGCAAAATAAAGAAGATTAGTCCAGTAAAATAAATAAATAATTTTTTAAGGAGAATAACCAAATATGATATAAATTTTATCATGAGATATATCAAATTTATCCATGAAATATCCCCTTTTACCTCCCATCAAACGACCCCTTAAAATAAAGCTAAGCTGAGTAGTCATGGGAGATACACTGATGTGAAAATTAACCAAAGTTTACGTATTTGCATTTTCAATAGAAGTTCAAACTAAATTAGGTTATTATACAATCAATCTTAATTAAATGAAGATTTGGCCTCATCCTAAAACAACCACAGCACACAGAGCTCCCCGAAACAAAAAAGAAGAAAAAAAACAAGCAGCTAAACCACTCAGCTAGATGACAAGAAATTAGGAAAATAAAAAACAAAAGTACTAGTAAACCACCAAATAAAACAATTTAAGTTTTTGCAAAACAATGTTCATATGAATCTTAACATCGATGATCACGAAAACACTAAATTCTACACATTTTTCAAGAAAATCCAACAAAAATCAACCCTAAAATCTATATACACTACTAAAAAAAAAAAGAAAACGGACCACTAATTTCCGACCACAAAATCTATCAATATTTGTGGTCGGTAAAGTAGTGGTGGTCTTTTAAAAATCGACTAGAAGTGGTTGATTTTTTTTTAAAAAAATATGTATATTTTTAAAATTTATTGTTATTTAATTAAAATTGAAAAAAATAATTTTAGGAAAAGAAAAAACGACCACTTGTGGTTGGTTGTTTGTAAAAATTTTTAGAAAAATCGACGACATGTGATCGATTTTTTTGATAATTTAAAAAATATATATATTGAAAATTTTCAAAATACAAACATTAAAAATCAAATTATTTACAATACAGTCCACCAATCATTTACAAACATTAAAAATCAAATCAAATTATTTACAATACAGCGCATCAATCATTTAACATACAATCAACCAAACACCATAAGAATACAAACATTAAAAATCAAATTATTTACAAAATTTATTAGAGATTCTAACTCCAAACTATAAAACATACAAAAGACTAAAAACTACAACTCATCATCTGCATCTTTATTCCCAGCCTCACCCATTCTATTATCAATATTTCGTTGATATAATCAGGTTCCATCTACACAATCAATCACATTCAAGTATGGGTGTCAAACGGGTCCAGCCGGGCCAGGCCAATCCGGAACCGGCCCTTCTATTTTAACCGGGTTGAGGGCCGGTTTAGGCGCTAGACGGGCCGGGCCGGGCCAAACAGTAAAAAAATTAAAACCCACTCTAACCCGGCCCACTTAACCCAACCCAGTCAAACCCACCAAAACCTAGTCAAATCCGGTTAAAATATCGGTCAAACCCGGTCAAAAATGTAAAAAAAAAAACTTTCTTTCAATATACATTACATATACCCACCTATATACATTATAAATACGTTAAATAATATATATACACTATATATATAGTATATACTACATTAGAATTTAAAAAATATATACACATATACACAATTAGTCAATTACTCATATATACGCACCATTCAATGTATATATACTACTACTGATAAAATATGCTACAATATATATACATTACAATATATATAGATATACTTATATACTAATTTATAAAACATATACATATGTATACGTTTAATATACAAGATATATACACGTGTATATGCACCATACAATGTATATATACAACTAATTATAAAATATACTACAATATATATATATTACAATATATATATATATATTACAATATATATATATATTACAATATATATAGATATAGTTATATACTAATTTATAAATCATATACACATGTATACGTTAAATATACACTTCTATAGAAGATATATACACGTGTATACGCACCATTCAATGTAAATATACTACTAATTATAAAATATACTACAATATATATACATTACAATATATATAGATATACTTATATACTAATTTGTAAAATATATGCACATGTATACGTTAAATATATACACTTCTATAGAAGATATATACACGTGTATACGCTCCATTCAATCTACATATACTACTACTTATAAAATATACTACATTATATATATACATTACAATATATATAGATATACTTATATACTAATTTATAAAATATATACACATGTATACGTTAAATATACACTTCTATAGAAGATATCCAATTTATAAAACATATA
>NW_025876907.1:0-1624 GCF_002878395.1 Capsicum annuum
TATATATATATATATATCGATTGATGAACGATGTGGTCAAAACCTAGCAGAATGCAATTAAGCTAATCAAATATAGTTAATCGATCACTCATCAGAGTATGTATATGAAATACGTCGCATTATATTATTGGATAATATACACGTGTACGTATGTGATATATATAGTACGTATTTAGAACTTGATATAGTCGATAGTGTGTATATGTGTGTGTATGTATTGGTATATTTATAGTATATACATACAATATAGTGAAGGTATATTAATGACATAAGATAAACTAATCAATAATTATCTGAGTATATATGAAATACGTTGTATACTATTATGGGGTAGTAAAATCGTGTATGTGATGTTTATAGTATGTATTTGAAAGCTCATAGACAATTGAATATATATATATATATATATATATATATATATATATATATATATATCGTGTAGTGACGTATACAGTAATCAAAAGCTAGATATATAACTGCATGTATATATCAAAATATTTTGAATGATACATTGACATATATCATAATATTGAGGAAATAGATATACTATTTTGAGTCAATATAGACCCGCATATGTTGTTGAAGTTGTAATAACGTAAGACAAGTATTACGAGATATATATGGGGAAGGGGGAGGAAGGAAGTAGGAAAGGGAGACAGAAAATTGAATCCTGAAATTGGCATATACTTACCATCTGCTTTGAATTTCGAATTTAGAACGACCGCGAAATTTTGGCGGTGAATTTGAGTTTTTTCGCTTACAAGTTTTGTATCTGAGTATATGTGAAATAAGTTGTATATTATTACGGGGTAGTAAAATTGTGTATGTGATGTTTATAGTACGTATTTGAAAGTTGATAAACAATTGAATATATGTATATATACGTATATCTCGTGTAGTGACGTATGCAGTAATCGAAAGCTTGATAATTGAATCTATATATCAAAATATTTTGAATAATATATTGATATCATACTATTGAGGAAATAGATATACTATTTTGTGTCAATGTAGATACACGTATATTGCTGACATTGTAATTATGTAAGACAAGTAATCGATAATTTATCTGATTAACATGTTATACTATGAGGTATATATATATATATATAATATCATAATTAAAAGCTAATTAACCAAAAATTTATCTTAATTTGTAGAATTCATTGATATTATTATACAATTGAGGAAATATACTACTCGTGTTAATGTGATGATAAAATAACTAATTAAAAGATTTATACATATACGCATTATATTAAATTAATCAAATATTGTTATTAATATTATAGAATTTATAAAAAAATTAATTTGTTAAAAATTAATTTTAATTTATTAATTTTAGTATATCTAATTTTAATTTATCAACATTTTTGTGTTTTCAAAAATATTTCCAGAAAACCGACCACATGTGGTCAGTTTAATGTTAATTTAAAAGAATTAACCCATCCCCACTGCACTCGACCCGACCCGAACTAAGCAACTAAACACACACAAACACATCTATTCAACAAACACACAAACACATACACACACTCTCTTCCAAACACACAAACACATACACATAAACCCTACTGCCGCCGCGACCTACTCCTGCTCATCTCTGGAGACTGCTCCGGCTCTA
>NW_025876908.1:0-1570 GCF_002878395.1 Capsicum annuum
GATAGTGTCATTGAGTTGTCATTGTCAGATGTGACAAGACATTATGTATAGTCATTGTCGGATGTGACAAGACATTATGTGTAGTCACTGTCGGATGTGACAAGACATTATTATGTGGTCATTATCGAATGTGACAAGACATCGAATTATTATACTGTGTAAAATTAATTGATCCAACTTAACATTTGAGGACTGTAAAAAAGAATGCAGAAATTGATTTTTAATTAAAAAATAAAATATTAAAAAATATAATTAATTTGAAAAGTGATAAGAAAAAAAGTGATGTCATGTCGTGTACGTGTAAAGATGATTGTAAAATGTTAAAAAACGATAATGAATTGATAGAAATCCTAATATAAGGAGGATTATTAATAAATTCTGAAAAGTAAAAATACGATAACAAATTGATAAAAATCCTAAAGTAAGGATGATTATCAATAATTTGTCAACAATTATAAAAAAAAGATGTGACAATTATATTTTGTGCCCTTTAGCGATCAAGAAGCCTGAAGACATTAATTTTAAGCACGGAGAGCAAAAATTGGGTGTCAACAACTCTAACACTGACCTTAGCTCTCATAGAATGATCTAGCAATATATTGGCATAGACTTCAAATCACAGTGTATCTCTGGGGGAACTGTCTATTGGAAGAAGTGTGAACCAAAAATAAGTAACCAGTCTTGTGACCACAACAAATAGAAGTAAATTGGTCACTCAGCCTACCCCTATCATGGAGATACCCGAGGGCTATTTGCACCCAATCTTCCCAACCCAAGCTATACTCCTCACCTGAACATGTGTAGGATGAAACAATTTCACGACCTTTTCTTAGTCAAAAAAAGGTTAAAAATAGAGAAACCACACAGAAGAACAACGAGAAACTATATTGAATGTATAACCATACAAATAATTATCATTTTCTGTTTACTGATCCGATCATCCATGCCAAATTCCTTCACATTTAAGTGATGATTCTACAGGAATTGGCTGTTCCATTGCGATTTTTTGGGGTTTGTATAATATATATTGTAATGGATATAACTGTTGAAATATAGTAGCGTCAGATGAATGCTAGTTGGAGGCTAAGCCGTTGAGGGAAAATTTTATTATGGACCTCATACGCCATGTCATACTTGTATGAGGCCCATTATAGATTGACATGTGGAGCTTGTGGCCCCACTTATACAACAAGCTTTTGCATAGTTTTTCTCTCTTTCATTTCTTCTCTTTCTTTTATTTTTCTTCTTTATTTGTTTTAATTCTAGTTTTCTTTTCTTTCTTCTTTATCTATTTTGATTTTAATTTTCTTTTCTTTCTTCCATATAATACTCCTCCCCAGTTTTCTTTGGTAATTTCTCTTCTACTTTTTGGCGTTAAGTTAAAGTTTGAATTAATTAAAATTAAAAAATAACATATATATAAATCTAGAATTTTTTGTCTTTTTCACACAAGAAAATGACAATTTGAATTGTAAAGTAAGTTTTATTTTGATTTAATATAATTTTTTTTAAAAAAAAATTAAGTGTTTTGAAGAATAAAAATCATATTTTTTTCAACTTTATGTTAAAT
>NW_025876909.1:0-3357 GCF_002878395.1 Capsicum annuum
CTGTTCCATAATTTTACTATATTATCCCTAATTAATTATTTTAAGTCATTTATATATAAGAAAATTAATAATACTTAATTATTACTATTAATAAGAGTGAAGAAGCAGACATCTCTTCGTCAACATAGTTGCTTCTTCATTTGTTCCGTAATTTTACTATATTATCACTAATTAATTATTTTAAGTCATTTATATATAAGAGTTACTACTATTAATGAGAGTGAAGAAGCAGACAGCTCTTCGTCAACATGCCTGCTTCTTCATCTGCTTTATCTGTTCCGTAATTTTACTATATTATCCCTAATTAATTATTTTAAGTCATTTATATTTAAAAAAATTAATAATACTTAATTAAAAAATTACTACTATTAATAAGAGTGAAGATGCAGGCAGCTATTCGTCAACATGCTTGCTTTTTCACCTATTCGGTGATTTTACTATGTTATCCCTAATTAATTATTTTAAGTCATTTATATATAAAAAAAAAATTAATAATACTTAATTAAAAAATTACTACTATTAATAAGAGTGAAGAAGCAGACAACTCTTCGTCAACATGCCTACTTCTTCACCTATTTCAGCTGCTCCGTGATTTTACTATATTATCCCTAATTAATTATTTTAAGTCATTTATATATAAGAAAATTAATAATACTTAATTAAAAAAAAGGTAAAATTGACACTATGACATGTCTGTTTCTGCTGCTTCAATCGTAGTTTTATTATATCACCTTAAATTAACTATTATAAGTCATCTAGATATTAAAAAATTAATAATATTTAATAAATAATAAAATAGATATAAATGATAAATCAATTTTTGATGTTTTAAATTAATAGGACATCTTATATGATACTTATTTAAGAAAAATCACAAGTATGTTTGCTCCATGATTTTACTATATTACCCCTAATTAATTATTTTAACACATTTACTTATAAGAAAATTAATAATATTTAATAAAAAGGGTAAAATGGACATTTATGATATGTCTACTTCAGCTGCTTCAACCGCAATTTTACTATATCACCCTTAATTAATTATTATAAGTCTTTTAGGTATTAAAAATTTAATAATATTTAGTAAAAATAAAATTAACATAAAATGATAAATTAACTCTTGATGTTTTAAATTAACATGACATCTTATATGAGGCTCATTTAAATTTTTAATTTTGCTATATTACTTCTAATTAGGTATTATTAGTCATTTAGGACATATCCACTTCGCTGCTTCAATCATAAAATTTTGTTGACTCTCAAATTTATTTCAGTACTGCTTAAATTGGAATAGAAAAAAAAGTATTATAAATCATAATAATTAAAAAATTAAATTATTTTAAGAATATAATTGAATATCAATGCCACAAAAATTTGGATAAGGAGAGTAACATATATTATTTGAAAATTACATAAAAAAATATTATAAATTACAATAGCTAACAATTTAAAATATTTAAAAACATATTAAGAATCTGATTGATTATCTAAATTATATTTTTGTCACGTAAATTCGGGATAGTTTTGACATTTTATAATTTGCATGTTTTAGTGTTTTAATTTAATAATTTGTTGATCCAAATGATGTTTGCGAATTTAACTTGTTTTAAAAATTTAGTACTTTGTTTATTTTAATTTATTTACTTTATTTTGGTTAAATATAATATATTTAAAAATTATGCAAGAAAATAATTATAAGTCATAACTATTAACATCTTATAATATTTTAAAAACATATAGTAAAAAATATGATAAACTTTTGAAATTCTAATAGTGTCACATAAGTTGCGATAAAGCAAGTAACATAAATTATTTGAAATTACATTAAAAGATACTAAAATCGCAAAGATTAACTACTTAAAATATTTTAAAAAATATATTAGTAAAAAAAATTTGATTGACTCACTAAATTCTAAAATTTGAACAAAGCGACTAACATGAATTACTAAATTACATAAAAAATATTATAAATCACAATATTTAACAACTTAAATTATTTAAAAATTTATATTAATAAAAATTTGATTGACACTTCAAATATTATTTGTGCTATAAATTAAGATAACGTAAATAACATATGTTGGGCTCGTACTAGCACGGACTACGATATCTAGTTGTAAAAGAGCAGGCTTGTTCTGAATAAGTTCTGAAGCCCAGGTGCATTACTTTTTGTATATAAGGCTGCATTTTGGTAAAAGCAAGCATTGGCCTTCACCATTCACAACATTCCTCATTTATACAACAACGTAACACCATAATTTCATAAGTGAAATTTGAAAATGTGATAAATACGTAGTCTTATTCTTATCTTATGCAGATAAAGATGTTGTTTCCGATAATATCTTCTATTTATGTAGTGACCCTCTAATACTTCAGTTCCAGGGATGGCTCAATGAATATGATGGCCTAAAGCAAAATTTCAATGAGGGCCCCTAACATTTTATTACAAAATAATAATAATATGTTATACTTCCTCCATCCCAAATTACTCGTGCCGAATTTTTTAATTTGATTTTTTATTTTACTTTTTTTTTTAATTAATCAAGAAGAGATAAATTTTTTTTTTTCATGTTTTACCTTTTGCATTAATTATTTTTTCTTCAAATTAAAATGTAAACATCCTTTAATAGGGATACTATGGTAAACTAGACATCTTATTAATTATTTTTCTTAATCAATGTATCATCTCAATTTGAGACAGATAATTTAGGACGGAGGAAGTATATAATATCACTTGGAGTTTATTTTCTAGTTTCTTCCTTTATTTTAATTTATACGATATTTTTCTATTTTCGAGATTCAAACAGTACGGAAGAGATATATGTTAGAGTTAGAGTTAAAGTTATAGAGTTAGAGTTAAAGTTATAGAGTTAGAGTTAAAGTTATAGAGTTAGAGTTAAAGTTAAAAAATTTACCTACAAAAATATTAAATTAATTATGCGAAGACCATTTAAAAATAGAGAAGCTTTTAGAAAAATTAAAACATCATTAATTAGTAATTATTCAGAATATATAAGTCTAAATAAAACAAAAGAAAATCCACAAAAACTAGCCTATTTAATTACATTAATATCTAGTATTGAATCAAAATTAATAGCACATTTAAAATCTAGAAGAATGAAACATATACCACCTAATTATGATAAAATTAGATTTAGATATCCACCGAGATATTATAAACATAATTTAAAATGAATAAAATACAACGATATAAAGAATTAAAACAAATTATCTCTGAAAAACGTAAAGAATTAAAAATAAGAATAGAAAGACTAAATTATAATATATTTGCCGGAGTTAGTAAAAATTCAATAAATACGCAAAAGGATGAAATATCAAAATTAGAATCACAAATAG
>NW_025876910.1:0-2391 GCF_002878395.1 Capsicum annuum
TGTTAGAGTACCAGTCAAGCTCATCACTAGGTGTAGTTTTTTTTGTTCTTTGGTCATTTCCAGTAACCTAGTAGATCTACTGAACCTTTTCCAGAAGGGAGTTTCGAAGGGCTGCGAAACTGGTAACCTTAGCCCAGAACTCGATCTATGGCCCCCTCAAGGTTAGGGGCACTCAAAAGCGCCATTGCCAATGGTGCAATCTATGGTGCCTCCAAGGCATCCAGCCGATCCTTACCCTTCCAAGTGAGAAAAAGTACACCATACTTTTTGATCAACTTTGCTCCCTAATTCACATTCGACGAATCCTATATTTATTGGGGAAGGTTTTGATTCTTTGCTATTTCCTCTTTTTCCTCCCTATTATTCGATTAGTGCTGCCTGAAAAGAGTTCCCCGTAAGAGGGACAGTCATAACATGATTATGATTAGCGATTTTAGAATGGGGATTCTGTAGGGCCTTGGCGGCCCGTAAGGGGTTCATACCACAGGTATAAATATATTCCACTCTTTTTTTTTCTTCTAGGTTGCCAACTTTCATTCCCTCTCTTTGAAGGAATTGGTCGGCTTCCTCGCTTTCGTGAGTGTGTAGCTCTTCGAACTTGGTGACCTCTACTTTCGAGAGATTTTTAGGCTCCATGGCATTCCTGGAACAAACTATCACTTCTGATCGGGATTCCAAGTTCATGAATCATTTTTTTCACTATTTGCCTACTCTGATGTGCGACTGGTAATGACAGGGTAAAGGCTACATTGATATTATCAGTGTGAAATCCCATGTTTCAAATGAAACTAAGCCGTTCTCATCCTGTAGGTTTTCGATGATTACTGGTCAGATGGGTGTCAAAAATGGTTGAGAGACAGCTAGGTGCTACACACGCAGAATGTTATAGCTATACGGTGCCGCCCTAGCCAACCCCTATATGATTTAGACCCTAATTTTCCTCTGATTTATTTGTGGCTTCTTCATAACAAAGAGGATCCTGATCTTTGGCAACTAGGGGATTTATAGGGCTCCTCTTGTTGTAGGTCTTCAAACTACATTGAACAAACTAGAACGCCTTCAATTGCTTTCTGCATTCACTAGTTCGGCATTCTCGATCTTCTTTCCTGCAGGCATAGAAATCAAACTGGAATGAGACCTTCCTTTATGTCGACGATCCAGGAACTTCCATAACGTTGGCGTGATTCGATTTGAGCAACGGATCCTGATGTGATACATCCTCGTAATGAAAATAGAGTGGAAATATGAGTTGATCCATAATGAGTATTAGATTGAAGTTCTCTTAAAGAAGACTGCCAACTCCTATCCCGAAGATACAAACGATTTTTTTTTGATGGATCAAGAATAGATAGGAATTTCAAGTAAATAATAGGGCAATCAAATGCCAACTCTACTGCAGCTTTACCACTTCCTGTATGCGTACTGGCTTCCCTAACTACTGGATTCAATCCACTTGCAAGCAAGATGAGGTCACTCTGCTTTGTAGACAAGGCTCGTTCCGTACTTGCTGAGATTACGCATTGAATTTATGGTAGTAGATCCATAATCAAAAAAGTGTTTGTGATTGTTCTAGAAGAAATGAAACAAAAGATATGGTAGAGCTAGACAAGGCAAGATGAATAGGAATGTTGAAGGGACATAAGGCTTAGCTAAGGTAAGGAAAGACCCTGACTATCTAGGTCACCAATCTTCTTTTTTAGGGAGTCGGAGACGATCGAAGAGGCAGCAAAATAGGAACTTTCGATCAGGGAGAGCTCAACAAGGTTGAGACCAAGATGATGGATATTCCAAGGAAGATCGAAGAAGATGAATGAAGGTTTATACCTACCCCTAACTGGCACTATGAATCCAATCCTATCTACATAGATGTTCCTAGCCACGAGATGAGGGGGTTCTCGAATCGGATCTTAGAGAAGTCTCGGTCTTCGTCCACACCTAGGACAGGGAAGAGGCAATGAAATTGATGAATGAAAGAGGGATTCTTTTCTAGCCTAGTTCTTCCACATGAATACCATATGATAAAAAGAAAGACCGATTTACCTGTGTTAAGGATAGTGCACTAGAATCAATAGACTCTTATCGAATCCTCTGTAAGTGAGGGTACTCCTTATTTTCCTTATTATAGAGATCGTTCTTAGGATAGCCTATGGATAGTTAATATAGACTTTCCTATTCATACGGGCTATGGATCAACCCATGATGCCAGAATTCATTGAGGTTTCGCGAACCATATTCAACTTTAAGGCATTTCGTTGCACTTTAATCACCCTCGTGAAGAGGCGCACTCCGATACCATTGATGTCCAATAGCTTTTATAGTAATGGCTGGATCTACTACTACCTCATCCATTGAGTATAACAGAGCAAATGATGGTATAGCAATGAACATAGG
>NW_025876912.1:0-1340 GCF_002878395.1 Capsicum annuum
CAAAAATTCTCTCCTAAGAAAATAAGAAAAGTTTTCAAATTTACTCATAACCCATATGGGCTCAATCTTGTTCCTTTTGGGCTTGGACTTGAATCATAAAATATGTGTAGCACTTTGCCCATTCTGGCTTGGACTTGAATCATGAAATATGTGTAGCACTTTGCCCATTCTTCTCCATAATTCTTGGGCTCTTCTTCCATCATAAGCATCTTCTTGATTTCATTGAAGCCCGTCAATCTTAAATGCAAGTGGACCAGCCTGGATGCTATCATTCCCCCTCTTCTTGCAAACAATCCGTCCTCGAATTTGAATCTCGCATAATCAAGACGACATACAATAGCAAACAACATCCATTACTTGAAAACAGCAATGGTAGGAACAAAACAAGATAGTGACCATGTGTCCACTTAACCCAATTAATCCTTGCATGTATAAAATCACCTTTATAAAGCATGTGGACATCGTCATTCCAATAGAAAATTATCTTCCTTGTATGAGCACAACAATATTCATGTTTAGATGACGTAGGGAATGATATGTTTCTCTCCAATTTGGCTCTATCAATAAAGTACTCCACTGGACTTATCAAAGACGTCATAAGCTCATATGTATCAAATTTAACACTTTTATGATATAACCAAGCATCATCAATTACACTTGAAGATTTTTCCACATAACATTTATTCACATAAGCATAAGAGATTTCAAAAAGGTTAGAAGAATCTTTCAATCTCAAAATATAATCTCCATTAAATTCTAAGTAGCTGCTAAATTCACCAACAAGGAATCATGAATAGGTTCAACAATGGGCATTTGATCACTTGTATCATAATAGTCACGGATTTCCTCATCACTAGTAGCAAACATTTTTTTTTCTTTACAATTACCAAGACTTGAGGAGTCATGCCTTAATTTGGTCTTATGTAGCAAAGGAATAATATTACCTCGTTTTTCCTTGCTCATTAGTGTTAGATCTACATCTGCCTTGTTGGACTTCTTGTCATAAGTCTCATCTTGGACAAGTCCAAAATAATTCTCTTTACCTATATCCTTCTTATGAACAAACACTTACTCAATGGGACATGTAGTTTCAACCACCTTAGTATTAAGTTCATCCACTGAAGACTTTTTAATGCAAATTTTTCCATGAGTACCTCACTCAAACTCCTTTGGTTCTCTTTCTCTACCTCATTATTATCCCTCTCTGTATTACTCTCATGATCATCTCTCATTTCTTTTCTCTTGACCTCACTTGACATCCCGTTCTCTTCACACAACACAATCGTCCTTCTTTCCTCTCTTAGAATATCAACATGCTCCCCCTTACTCCTATCATTCTT
>NW_025876913.1:0-3454 GCF_002878395.1 Capsicum annuum
TTTCAAAGGGGTTTTGGAATCTATGTTCTAAATTACGTACTCCGAATATTTTAATATTACTATTGTTTTGACCTTGTGGTCCTATCCCCTAAATTGATTTACATGTATACGTATATGTATGGAATTTAAGATTTAAGATCGTTGAGAGCATAAATTATGAACTCTCTCTCATGTATTAAATTAAAGATTATGGTTTTGTGATTTGAAAGATGTTTTTGCAATATTATAGCAGTTGAGCATGATTTGAAATTATTGAGAGCTTGTTTCTTGATATAAATTATTGAAAGAATTGCATATGAATTGAGAACTTTGACATGACCACCTTGTACCGTACAACTAAAATGCTTGACAAAGATGAGTTCATTGCATGTGTTTACATGAGGTTTAAGAAAGAGTTTCTTTAAATTGAATTATTCAAATGGTGGTCCCAATACTTGTGTTTTGAAAACATAGATTTACGATAGACTAATAATGGCTCAGAGATGTGACTTTCAAGTCAATGGTATGACGATACCATATGTATTTATGCCATAACAGACTATGTATTCAGAGCATATTTTCAGAGTATGTTTTCAGAGATTGTATATTTTGATAGAGTTTTAAAAAGGGGCTTAAAAAGGGTTAGGTTGTTACCCGAAGAAGGCACGAGTTCAACAAACTCTTTACCTAAAACCGTACTTACCAATACGGGTAGATTATTATAGTACGCTGGTGACGGCCGTGTGGCATAGTAGATTCAGAGACTCCGACCCTTACGGCACACTTGGGTTAGGGGCTTCGCTGCCGAGTTAATGGTAGTTTCCATATGGCCCATGGAATTGTTCAGAATTGTAGGGTATACCACCTAGCGCAGAAGTAACACAGATTTCTCAGAGTTGAGATCATTTTTACAGAGTCTTTAAAATTCCCATGTGAATTCTTACTATATGATATACTTATGAGCTGTTTTAAATTACTGTCATATATGTTGAATAATAAATGATTATTTTGGATATGCTCTGCATGCCAGTACATCTGTATTGACCCGCCTTCCCTTACCCCTCATATTTCGAGACTCAGTCTAGGGGTCCAGATAAGTAGTAGATAATTCAAACATCTGATCAAATTGTGCAGCAGTGAGCCTTCTCTATTCCAGAATGCCTGTCCTTTCAGATTATGTCACTTATTTCAGTTTTGATTTACTGGGGGTGTTGTCCAAGTTTCAGACAGTTGTTAGATTTTCATATAGTAGAGATTTCGCAGACTGAGTTAGATGTTATTTAGATGTAGTTGATTTACAGTTTCCATACTTATGTTGAATTTAGAATTGACCATGTTTTCGTAGCAGATTATGTTTCCAAATCTTCTTTTATTATATGAATGTTGTGCATGATTACCAGATAGAGAAGGGCATTCTGGGCCTTCAAGGTTCGATGTCCATCACGGCCAGGCCCAAGTTTAGGTCGTGACAAACTTGGTATCAGAGCATGGTTCATGGTCCCAGGGTTTCTGTGAAATTGCGTTGGGTAGAGTCTTATTTATGGGTGTTTAGAGAGCCATACTTATAAGAAGGATGTTACTAGGTGTTTAAGAATGTTTCTCTTCTTTGTGATTTAGTTCATGCTTCAGAGTCTAATCTTTCGCCTAATCAATGACCTATTACTTTTCAAAAAAATAGTGATGCCTCCCCATCGTACCAACGTTAATTCTCAGGATGATGAAGTCCGTCCCACCCATGGGATATGAACCCGTAATAGAGCTCATACCCCAAAACCTATTCCTAGTCCGAGAGTACCTCCTGTGCCAACCATTCCTCCCAGAGCTCCCCGGGCGGGGGCCAATCTCACTCAGCCTCGTAAAGGAAAGGTTTCTAATGCTGAATTCATATAGTCTATTAACATGCTTGCACAGTTGGTATTCTACATAGACTCAGAGGTCAGAGGATACTGGGTCTGTGTATGTTACTTCTGAAGTTACTAGAGTGGGCCAGTTCATGAGAATGAACCCGCCCAAGTCTCTGTCGCTAAGGTAGAAGAGGACCTGCAAGAGTTTGTAGATGAAATGAAGAAGATTTTTAAAGTAATTCATGTTGATCAGGTGGAGGGTGTTGAGCTAGCAGCATACCATCTAAAGGATATAGCGAACCAATGGTTCAATGAGTGGAAAGACGCGAAGGGTGACAGTGCTAAGCCCACAGTTTGGGACGAGTTTGTGGAAGCTTTTCTTGACCGATTCTTTCCTCTGGAGATGATGGAAGCTAAAATAGAGGAGTTCATAAACCTTAAGCAGGGTAAGATGAGTGTTCAGGAGTGTACTTTGAAGTTTAATCAGCTGGCCTGCTATGCTCTTGAGATAACGAGTAGTATGAGGGCTCGAATGAGGAAGTTTGCCTTTGGCCTTTCAGATGATCTGGTGCTTGAGTGCCATAGAGCTATGATGAATAGGGATATAGACTTTTTTAGACTGTCTGTCCACATGCAGCAAGTTGAGGAGAAGAAGAAGAAGAAGATAGCCGAATCTAGGGAAAATTATAGGTAGTCAAAGAGAGCTAGAGCAACAGAGCAGAGTCATAGTCAGCAGTAGAGCAGTAATTGGGGCAGAAAATGGCAAAATAAAAAGAACTGGAAATCTTTTCTCGTGATGTGTATGTATTACTTGATTCTGAATCTACCTTGTCTTATATGATCCCATATGTGGCTGTTGGTTTTTGGTTTGAGCCTGATGTGATTACTGAACCTTTTTTGGTTCCACCCTGGTGGGGGATTCTACTGCGGCTAGGAGGTGTATAGAAATAATGTAGTGTCTATTTTCAGCCGGGATACTGAGGTAGATCTCATAAAACATGATATGGTTAATTTTGATGCCATCTTAGGGATGGACTGGCTCCGTTCGTGCTATGCCACCTTGTATTGTAGGACTCGAAGAGTCAGCTTTTCTTTTTTGAATGAGTCTGTGATAGAATGGGAGGGACATTTTCTAGAACCTAGAGGACACTTCATATCTTATCTCAGGGCCCGTAAATTTATTTCCAAAGGTTGCTTGTATCATCTTATTCGGGTTAAAGATTCTAGTGCTAAAAGTCTTCCTCTTCAGTTTGTCCCCGTAGTGAATAACTTCTCGAAAGTCTTTCGAGATGATCTCCCAGGAATACCACCTAATAGGGAGATAGATTTTGGTATTAACTTATTGCCAGATACCCATCCTATTTCTATTATACCATATATGATGGCTCCTGCGGAGCTAAAAAAGTTGAAAGAACAAATAGCAAATCTTTTAGATAAAGGTTTTATCTGCCCCAGTGTGTCTCCCTGGGGTGCACCTGTACTTTTCCGGTGAAAGAAAGATGGTTCCGTTCGTATGTGCATAGATTACCGCCAGTTGAATAAGGTCACGATTAAAAATAAATATCCCCTTCCTAGGATTGATGATCTTTTTTATCAACTTCAGGGTGCCAAATGTTTTTCAAAGAGAGAAC
>NW_025876914.1:0-1637 GCF_002878395.1 Capsicum annuum
ATTTATGAGATATTCTACAACTATTATCTTAGAGGCAAGACTTGGCTAAAGGACTTTCAAACAACAAATTAGGTCCCACGGGCAAGAGTTAACACTACCACGTTATGTTTAAATTTATGAGATGTTCTACAACTATTGCCTTAGAGGCAAGACTTGGCTCAAGGACTTTCAAACTACAAATTATGCCCCACGGGCAAGAGTTGACTCTATCATGTTGTGTTTTCATTTATGAGATGTTCTACAACTATTGTCTTAGAGGCAAGACTTGGCTCAAGAATTTTCAAACAATAAATTATGCCCCACGGGCAAAAGTTGACTCTACCACGTTATGTTTTCATTTATGAGATGTTCTACGACTATTGTCATAGAGACAAGACTTAGCTCAAAGACTTTCAAACTACAAATTATGCCCCACGGGCAAGAGTTGACTCTACCACGTTAAGTTTTCATTTATGAGATGTTCTACAACTATTGCCTTAGAGACAAGACTTAGCTCATGACTTTCAAACAACAAATTATGCCCCACGAACAAGAGTTGACTCTACCACATTTTATTTTCATTTATGAAATGTTCTACAACTATTGCCTTAGAGACAAGACTTAGCTCAAGGACTTTCAAACAACAAATTATGCAAGAATTGACTCCACGGGCAAGAATTAACTCTACTACATTATGTTTTATTGTCTTAGAGGCAAGACTTGACTCAAGGACTTTCAAACTGCAAATTATGTCCATGGACAAGAGTTAACTCTACCACGTTATATTTTCATTTATGAGATGTTCTACAACTATTGCCTTAGAGGTAAGACTTGGCTCAAGGACTTTCAAACTACAAATTATGCCCCACGGGTAAGAGTTAACTCTACCACGTTATATTTTAATTTATGAGATATTCTACAACTATTGCCTTAGAGGCAAGACTTAGTTCAAGAACTTTCAAACTACAAATTATGCCCCACGGGCAAGAGTTGACTTTACCACTTTATATTTTTATTTATGAGATGTTCTACAACTATTGCCTTAGAGGCAAGACTTAATTAGCTCAAGGACTTTCAAACTACAAATTATGCCCCACGAGCAAGAGTTGACTCTACCACGTTATATTTTCATTTATGAGATGTTCTACAACTATTGCCTTAGAGGCAAGACTTAGCTCAAGGACTTTCAAACTACAAATTATATCCCACGGGCATGAGTTGACACTACCACGTTATGTCTTTATTTATGGGATGTTCTACAACTCTTGTCTTAGAGGCAATACTTAGTTCAAGGACTTTCAAATAATAAATTATGCCCCACAGGCAAAAGTTAACACTACCAGTTATATCTTCATTTTAAGATGTTCTACAACTCTTGCCTTAGAGGCAAGACTTTGCTCAAGGACTTTCAACTAATAAATTATGTCCCACGGACAAGAGTTGACACTACCACATTATGTCTTTATTTATGAGATATTCTACAACTCTCGCCTTAGAGACACGACTTATCTCAAGAATTTTCAAAGAACTCCGTAACAACAATTCATGTCCTTAAATTTGCTTTGATATCAAAAAAAGAAAATCTCCAGGAATTATCTAATTTTTTATTTGTTAGCAAAATATAATAGAAGTTGAGAAAACAGAAAAAAACAATCAAA
>NW_025876915.1:0-3001 GCF_002878395.1 Capsicum annuum
ATATATATATATATATATATATAAAGTGATAATCTTAAGAATTTGGAGGACAATTGTGTTCTTTTCTAATTTTATCCCAAGAATAAATAATGATGGGATTGTTATCCCACCAAATAGGTGGATAACTTATCTCGATACTATTTACTAGTCCCGGAATAAGTTATCCCGAATATTGCAAACCAAACACGCATTAAAATTTTTTTCCCGGGATTATTATTTTTGTACCTTAAACCAAATGGCCCCTTAATAACGACAATGGTGACTGCTATCCTAAGGTATATGATGCTAAATGTTTCAATTGTATAAGAGAAACAGATCATGTAAATTGTAAACTGGTAAATGATGATAAAAACAAAAAACATGTAAGAATTTTATATTTTTGGTAAACAAGTTCATCATTAATTAGATAAATATATATGTAGTGTTATTTTCCTTATTTATAACTTATTTTTTTAAAGAAAATAAATAAATGTATCAAGATTTGCCTTTAATAGACTTTAAATTTACATAAAGGTGTAAGAAAAAGTTTACGCAATCAGTGGATATTACTTAATCTCTAATATTTGACGGATGAAAAGAACGTATTCATATTAGAAAGATACGGACAGATTAGCACTCAGAAATAAAATGATAATGACATGTCGAAGTGCAAAAAATTATAGAATTGTGCCAAAAGAAAGTGAAAAAAAAGTGCAGAAAAATATTTTTTTAATGTGAAAGTGTCAACCTTACTCATGAGATGTAACTTGAATGGAAGAAATCGAAGAAAAAAATAAAAATAATAAAAAATGCGGAAAAAGAAGAAAATGAAGAAAAATATTAAAAAAACAAAAATCAAAGAAAATGTAAAAGTTGAGAGAGAATAGAAAAAACAAAGGTTGATAAAAAAAAAAGATTAAATAAAAGTAAAGGTCGAGAAAAATTTAAAAACAAAAAATCAAATAAAAAAGATTTTTTTTAAAATAAAAGTAGATGTTGAAAGGTGTAAATAAAAAAAGTAAGGGTTAAGAAAAAAATTAAAAAGAACAAAAATAAAAATAAAAAAATAAAAAATATAAATGTAAAAGAAAAAAAAAGAAGTTGAGAGAAAAAAAAAGTAAGGGTTGAGAAAATTAAAAAAAAAAAATTAAAGTTAAATTAAAATGAAAAAAATAAAAGTTAAAATATTTAAATATGAAGTTGTTATCCATAAGAATATTTATGTTATTTACTCCATTAATCAGGGGTAATTTTATCCAAAAAGATATTAATTAATAGATAAAAACTATTTTAAAGAAATTTTTTTATTTGAGACTAAAATTTAAATGGCACCCAATTTAGGTCTATTTTTTGAAATTCACCCTTTGTGTCTCTTCCCTATTCTGCCTCTGTTGCTTTATAAGTAGCGCTAAACAAATTTGCCGGAACTTCAAACAAATTTTGCAATCGAATTTGGAACCAAACTTGTTATCTGAAAGTTGTACAGATATGGGTAGAGATCATCTGGGTAAAAATCTCTTACTTTAAACATGTTCATTGTTTACTTTCGGATAATTAAAATTCATTCATTTTTTGTGTGTGTTTATTTGTAATATTTTACTGTGTCAGGAGGAGTGATTCTGGGATTGCTTACATTGGGAGGAATTGATTTTTCGAGGAAAAGACTGTTAAGTAAAAAGGAGAAGAAAACTTCAACAAATGTACGTGTAAACTCTAGTTTTGTTATTGTTTTATGAGAACAAATTTGTATAAGATTAGAAAAGAATCATATCGTAATCAAGTGAATACGATGAATTAACCGTATGTTTTTAATTCAGGAGTCAAAGCATGTTATTTATGCACAATTATACCTTTTTCTAGATAACTTGGGTTCAATCACAAATACTTATTCTAGTAGTACTATTTTTAAATCTGGATTTTCTTTTTTGATTTATGTAACATTTCTTGTGAAGTATTTTTGCTTGCGCGTGTAATTAACGGAATTAGGTTCATGAGGCAAAGGTGGATTATGTGAGTCAGCTATCAGATATTGATGAGGCAAAGGTGGATTATATGAGTCAGCTACCAGATGACTCTTTGTCTTCAATTCTGTCACGTATGACAATTAAAGATGCTGTTAAGACCAGCATTTTGCCTACAAGGTGGACATATCTGGTTGCTTCTATGCTTACATTACAGTTCAGCCTTGACATGTTTGGCGTTAACTATTTAGGTCCTACATGTCAGCCTTATTATCAGAAAAAATTCTTGGAAGTAGTAAATCAGTTTTTGCAACTTTATTTGGGGCGTAAAGTGGTTGAACTTGAAATGCACACTTTCATTCAGAGAAAGTTTTCTAGTGAATTTGGCCAATTGATGCATTTTGTTTCAAAATTAGGTTTTAAAAGATTACATCTCAACTTTAGCTGTGGCAAAATTCCTACCTCAAAAGACATTAACCTTCACCGCAACACATCTTTTGAATTTTCCCTTGAGCTTCTCTCTCAAGCATCCTCCTTGAAATCCTTGTTTTCGAGTGTTTGCGTTGTACAACCAAGTGTCACACTCCATCTCAACTCCTTCAAGACCCTTTTCTTGACAGGCGTTCTGTTAGAAACGGGACAACTTGGGGGTATTTTGTCCTCGTGTTTGAACCTTAATCAGTTAATCATATTGCAATCTTCCATATAAGCTATGTATCTCCGGTACAGTAACATATGTTCTTTTTGCTGATTGTGGCAGATTGGAAGAGATTGATCTTCAGGCTACAAAACTACATGAGTTTGAGTGTTTTTTTAATAACAGAATAAGATTTTACTTTTCTTTTGTTCCTGTGTTGGAACATGTAAAAATTAGTCTTCGCGGAGATGCTTCAATGCCATACATATTTGGTGAATTTGCAGCGAATTTACCTGCTCAGGTTAAATCTTTAATAGTCACCGCTTGGAATACTCAGGTATTTGATGATTTCTTGGCTTGTCAAATTCCTTTGGTAGTTGTCTTTTGAACACCCTAATCACTTGAAGTATTCCTTTTTGTTAGG
>NW_025876916.1:0-1025 GCF_002878395.1 Capsicum annuum
ATTAGGTCTACAAAGCCTCTAGACAATACACAGAGTTTAACTAAGGTCGGGACACAGCCCACCATATAACTAACTTCTATACAATACCAAAAGTGACTAGATATGACATAGAAATCCCCGAAGCAAACTGGAGCTCACCAAAAGCAGCTGGATATCCTAGCTCCTACTTGTGCGGTGTATGAGCTGAGGTACCTGTGCCTGCAGCATGAAATGCAGGTCCTCCGTGGGAGACGTCAGTACGAAATGTGTACTGAGTATGTAAAGCTGTAGATAATCACATATGATATAGGAGCTCAATAAAAATCAGAAACAAGTGAATAAATCGTAACAGGAGTGGACCACACTTATTAGAACTTGTGACAACCTGTACATTGTATTTATTCAGTCACTTTACCTTCGTTCTTAACATCTTTGTAATCACTACTGTACTGTATTATGACCATTAGGCTGCCTCTAGTACATATCAACTGGGATCGACCCATGATAGGCTTATGCCCATGGGATACCACCCATAAACACATAAATAGGGATTGACCCATGATAGGCTTATGCCCCTGGGATACCACCCGATAAGAGAGAACTTCCATCACTTAGTTCAATTAATCTTTGAGATTGTTATTTAGGTCGCCACTATATTTTTGATACTTGGAAACAACGATACATCAATAAGAGACATATAAATAGACCATCAATCCAATAACAATAAAATAAGAACTCATTGGCATATTAATGAAGTATTTTGGAGTCATCATGCCACAACAATGAAGTAGGAACTTATTGGTATATCAATGAAATATTTTGGAGTCATTAATAGCACATGGATCTTGTTGGAGTAATCGGATACCTTCTGACATTCATTAGTGCAATAAACATGTAAGATTTGGAAGACAAGTAAGTATTGGAATGTCTTGACATCTTGTAGGGTGGAAACAAGTTCATTGGTAACGTAGGACATCATACAAAACCATTATGGATCATATGTTATCGAATAACTTTGGAAACTTTCTTAATAGAACAATTGTTCA
>NW_025876917.1:0-6289 GCF_002878395.1 Capsicum annuum
TACGTGGGGTTATCCTAAAATCTCATGGGTGTAGTTTTTATGAACATTCATGCTTTTAAATGGGGGTTTTCAATCAAATGCTAATAACTTGCTTTCAATATGATTTCTAAGTCATTTTTCTTTATGTCATGGGAATTGTTTGCCTACAATGGTTGAAACCATGCATATGTGATTTGAGATTTTCCATGGAAGTTTGATAAATATGAATGATAAATTGCTTTCAAATTCCCATGATAATGTCTTGATACCCCATATCATATTGTGACCAACAAAATAGAGCATGAATTTGAAATAAATATTGTTCACCACTTGTAAATGATGAAGCACCTTGGTTTTTACATGATAATGCATATATGGAAGTAATATTGATGACTTGCAAGTCAGGTATGACGATACCCTACAGAATATGATATGTGATTGAATCAGATGAAATTCAAATGCATTGATTTTACATGAGATAAGTGGATGCCCGAAGAAGGCGTTTGAGTGTAAGGGCTCATCGCTGGAAAACGTGTTTGCCGACACGGAAATTTGGTACCAGGCTAAGTGATCTTGTGTACTTGACTTTATGTCATTCCCAATGGGGACTATAGGTAGGAGCCCGGGCTAAGTGATCTTGGGCACTACCAGTGGGTCAAGACACCATGCTTCGTGGTCTTGTGTGTCTCTCCCTCACTTATACTCTAATCTCGACGGCAACCGAGGTTAGACAGTTGGTATAAATTATGTAGGGTATTCCAACTAGCTCAGTTGCATTTCATTGTTGTTGAGAAACTATTGCATTACGCCCGTGTGTTGTCAAATGATTTGATACGAAATTGCTTTATAATGGCTCTCAACTATATTTTGTAAAAATATTATGTTTTGTTTTGATATCTACGTGCCAGTACTTTTGTGCTGACCCCCTCCCCTCTCCAACCTCTCAGGTTCAGAGGCCCAGTCTAGGGGTCAAGAGAATTAGTAGATCATTCAGACAGAGTTACAGAGACAAGTGGTGAGCCTTTTATGTTTCGGAAGGTCTTATGCCCTGCAGTCCTTTAGCTTATATTTAGTTTGTGGGTCTACTGGGGGCCTTGTCCCAGTTTATATATAGTTACTTGACTCAATCATTTGTTAGAGATTTTCGCAGACAGTTGTTTAGAGGTTGATTGATATTGGGGGAACCTTATTTCCCCGTTATTGTTTCTTTTCATATTTATGACCATGTTTCCGAATACTTGTGTTTCTTCCGTATTACTTTGATCATATGAATTAAGTGCATGATTACCAGATAGATAGGGGTGTTTTGGGCCTCCATGGTTCGAAATGCTCGTCACGGCCAGGCCCTGGTTCGGGTCGTGACAAACTTGGTATCAAAGCACGGTTCATGGTCCCAGAGTGTCTGCGAAATCGCGTTGGGTAGAGTCCTGTTTATGGGTGTGTAGCGTGCCACACTTATAAGCAGAAGGGTGTTAGGCATTTAGGAAATGTTTCCCTTCTTTGTGATTTAGTTCGTGCTTCAGAGTCTGAACTGTCCCCTAATCAATGATCACTTGTGTTTCAGAAACACAGTTATGCCTCCACGTCGTACATCGATCAGAATGCTCAGGCAGATTAGGTCCGTCCCACCTATGGGATGCGGACCCGTAACAGGGCTCACACTCCAGAATTTGTCCCTACTCCAGGAGTCCCTCCAGTCCCGACCAGTCCACCTCGGGCTCCGCGGACTAATGTCAACCGTCCTCCAACTGCTAGGGAGATATTTCAAATGCAGAATTCAGACGTTCTATTCATATGTTGACATAGTTGGTAGCTAACCAGGCTCAACGATCGAAAGATGTTGGGTCTGCATTTGTTACGTCTGAGGCTACTAGAGTCGGACATTTCATGAAGATGAACCCACCTAGGTTCACTGGCACCAAGGTGGAGGAAGATCCACAGGTGTTCGTGGATGAGATGGAAAAGATCTTTAAGGTGATGCATGTGGATGAGGTTGAAGGGGTGGAACTAGCAACCTATCAACTCAAGGACGTTGCGAATCAGTGGTATGCCGACTGGGAAGATGCAAAAGGTGAGAGTGTTGAGCCCACAGTTTGGGGCGAATTTGCGGAAGTTTTCCTTGATCGATTCTTTTCTCTAGAGTTGAGGGAGACCAAAATGGAAGAGTTTATGAATCTGAAGCAGGGCAGTATGAGTGTCCAGGAGTACACTTTGAAGTTTAATAAACTAGCCCGCTATGCACCAGAGTTGACCCGTAATATGAGAGCCCGGATGTGGAAATTTGCATCTGGCCTTGCTAATAACCTGGTACTTGAGTGCCAGGGGGCTATGTTGAATAAGGAGTTAGACTTTGCTCGACTGACCGTTCATATGCAGCAAATGGAAGAGAAGAAAAAAAAGATTATTGAATCTAGAGAGAAAGACAGACAGGCTAAGAGAGCTAGATCTGCGGACCAGCACCAGAGTCAGCTGCAGAGTGGTAACTGGGGTAATAAGTGGTCGAAGAAGAAGAAGTTTTGGAATAATGAACAGTCAGCAGCAGCCAGCACCCAGACCACCGACAAACAGACAAACTCAGAGTTTTCGGACTCCTCATGGATCCAAAGCTCTAGGTACACAGTCTCAGGGGCAGTGTGGCCCAGCAGCGTCGTACTTATCCGCGGTGCGAGGTTTGCGGAAGGAATCATCTAGGGAAGTGCTGGTGTGAGGGGAGAAACTGCTATACTTGTGGCAAAGTGGGTCACCTTCAGAGAGATTGTCCTTCTGCTGGAGGAAATGAGGGTGGGGGGGCTAAGTCCCAAGCCACCTCCACAACTCCTCTTCCTAAGGGTGCCCCTTCAGCTGTTGGGAGAGGTCGCAACCGGTTATATTCTTTGACTAACCGCTAGGAGGTAGAAGCTTCACCAGATGTTGTCACCGGTATGTTACGAATCTTTTCTCGTGAAGTTTATGTATTGCTTGATCCCGGGTCTACTTTATCTTATGTGACTCCTTATGTGGCTGTTGGTTTCGGGTTTGAGCCCAAAGTTATTGTAGAACCCTTCTCTGTTTCTACTCTTATAGGTGATTCTGTTGTTGCTAGAAGGGTGTATAGAAATTGTGTCGTGTCTATTCATAGTAGGGAAACTGTGGCAGACCTTATAGAACTTGATATGATAGATTTTGATGCCATTCTTGGGATGGACTGGATCCATTCGTGCTATGCCACACTCGATTGCAGGACCCGAAAGGTCACTTTTTCTTTCCCGAATGAGACACCAATTGTATGGGCAGGGAGTTCTGTGGAATCTAGAGGTCACTTTATCTCTTATCTTAGAGCCCGAAAGCTTATCTCCAAAGGTTGTATGTATCATCTAATCCGAGTAAAAGATTCAAAAGTTGAAAATCTTCCTCTGCAGTCAGTCCCTGTAGTGAATGAATTCCCAGAAGTCTATCCCGAAGATCTCCCAGGGATACCCCCTGATAGGGAGAGATTTTGACATTGATGTGTTGCCAGACACTCGTCCTATTTCTATTCCGCCATATAGAATGGCTCCCACGAAACTAAAGGAGTTAAAGGAACAGCTTGCAGACCTCCTAGACAAAGGTTTTATTCGTCCTAGTATTTCCCCATGGGTTGTACCCGTGCTCTTCATGCGAAAGAAAGATGGGTCCCTTCGGATGTGCATAGACTACCGTCAGTTGAATAAGGTCACGATTAAAAATAAATATCCTCTTCCTAGGATTGACGACCTTTTTGACCAGCTTCAGGGTGCCAAGTGTTTTTCAAAAATAGACCTTTATTCGGGTTATCATCAGTTGAAAGTTAGGGAGTCAGACATACCCAAGACAGCCTTCCGAATTCGATATGGTCACTACGAATTTCTAGTCATGTCCTTTAGGTTGGCTAACGCCGCTGCAGCCTTCATGGATCTTATGAATAGAGTGTTCCGTCAGTTTCTTGACTTGTTCGTCATTGTATTTATTGATGATATTTTGATCTATTCTAAGAGTAAAGAGGATCAGGCCAATCACCTCCGAATTATTCTTTAGACCCTTAAGGATCATCAGCTGTATACCAAATTTTCTAAGTGTGAATTCTGGTTAGATGCTATTGCCTTCCTGGGGCATATTGTGTCCAGTGACGGGATAATAGTGGATCCCCAGAAAGTTGAAGTAGTGAGAAAATGGCCCAGACCCACGACTCTAATCGATATTCGGAGCTTCTTGGGTTTGGCGGGGTATTATAGAAGGTTCGTAGAGAGTTTTTCTTCCATAGCTGCTCCGCTTACTAAACTAACTCAGAAAAAGATGAAGTTTGTGTGGTCTGACTTGTGCGAAAACAGTTTTGAGAAATTGAAGGACAAGCTGACTACTGCTCCTGTTTTGACCCTTCCCGAGGATGTAGATAATTTTGTGCTTTATTGTGATGCGTCCCGTGTGGGACTTGGTTATGTATTGATGCAGCGTGGTAAGATGATAGCTTATGCATCTAGGCAGTTAAAGGTGCATGAGCGCAATTACCCCACTCATGACTTGGAGTTAGCAGCTGTGGTGTTTGCACTTAGAATCTGGAGGCACTATCTCTATGGAGTGCATGTTGACATTTATACTGACCATAAGAGTTTGCAGTATGTTTTCTCACAGAAAGAATTGAACCTCAGGCAGAGACGTTGGATGGAGCTTTTGAAAAACTATGATATGAGTCTGCATTACCATTCGGGCAAGGCAAATGTTGTAGCCGACGCCCTCAGCAGATTGTCTATGGGCAGCCTTTCTCATGTAGAAGAAGGAAAGAAAGAGACGGTGAAGGATATTCACTGCCTTGCAAATTTGGGAATGCGACTCTTAGATTCCAAAGATGGAGGGGTGATTGTTCATGAGTTAGCTAAGTCATCCCTTTGTGTTGAAGTTAAGGAGAAGCAGGTTGAAGATCCCATCTTGATGCAAATCAAGAAAGATGTGGGTCAACAAAAGGTTATGTCGTTTGAAATTGGTGGTGATGGTATTCTAAGATTTCAGGGTAGGTTGTGCGTTCCGAATGTTGATGGGCTACGGGAAAGAATCCTTAATGAGGCGTACACTTCGAGGTATGTCGTTCACCCAGGCTCTACTAAGATATACCGTGATCTGAAAACCTTGTATTGGTGGAATAACAAGAAACGTGATGTAGCTAATTTTGTGTCCAAGTGTTTGAACTGTCAACAAGTGAAGGTAGAACACATGAGGCCAGGTGGTACTTCCCAAGAGATAGCCCTGCCTTTATGGAAGTGGGAGATGATAAACATGGACTTCATTACAGGACTTTCGAGATCCTGAAACCAGTATGATTCTATATGGGTGATTGTAGATCGATTGACAAAGTCAACCCACTTTTTGCCTGTGAGGACTAATTATTCGGGAGAGGGTTATGCTAAGATTTACATTGACGAGATAGTTCGGTTGCATGGGGCACCAGTGTCCATTATATCCGATAGAGGTACACAGTTTTCATCTCAGTTCTGGAGATCTTTTCAGAAGGATTTAGGTACACAAGTGAATTTGAGCACAGCTTTCCACCCTCAGACGGATGGGCAAGCTGAGCATATCATTCAGACCCTCGAGGATATGTTGAGGGCATGCGTCATTGATTTCAAAAGTAGTTGGGTAGATCACCTGCCACTGGTTGAATTTGCTTACAATAATAGTTACCATGCCAGCATCAAGATGGCTCCTTTTGAGGCTTTGTATGGGAAAAGATGTAGGTCTCCGATAGGATGGTATGAAGTGGGTGAGACTCGGTTGTATGGGCCTGATCTTGTTCATCAGGCAATGGAGAAAGAGAAGATAATTAGAGAATGAATCAAGACTACTCAGAGTCGTCAGAAGTCCTATGCCGATGTTCGGAGAAGAGAACTAGAGTTTGAAGTTGGTGATTGGGTGTTTCTCAAGGTTTCTCCTATGAAAGGAGTTATGCGGTTTGGAAAAAGGGGTAAATTGAGCCCTTGCTATATAGGGCCATATCAGATTCTGAAAAAGATTGGTACAGTTGCTTATGAGCTAGAATTGCCTGCAAGTTTGGGTTTCTTTCATCCGGTATTCCATGTATCCATGTTGAAGAAATACATTGGAGATCATTCTCGAGTATTGCCAGTAGAGGATATCAAAGTGACAGACTCCTTGTCTTATGAAGAAGAGCCAGTTGAAATTTTAGATCGCCAAGTTTGAAAGCTGAGGAGCAAAGAGATAGCCTCAGTAAAGGTACTGTGGAGGAATCAGAAAGTCGAAGAAGCAACTTGGGAGTCAGAAGATGACATGAGAATTAGATATCCCAATTTGTTTGCTTCGATGG
>NW_025876918.1:0-1088 GCF_002878395.1 Capsicum annuum
TTTAGGCCTCCATGGTTCGAAATGCTCATCACAGCCAGGCCCTAGTTTGGGTCATGACAAACTTGGTATCAGAGCACGGTTCATGGTCCCAGGGTGTCTGCGAAATCACGTCAGGTAGAGTCTTGTTTATGGATGTGTGGCGCGCCACTTATAAGCAGGGGGTTACTAGGCATTTAGGAAATGTTTCCTGTATTTGTGATTTAGTTCGTTCTTCAAAATCTGAACTGTCCCCTAATCAATAATCACTTGTGGTTCAGAAATACAGTTATGCCTCTACGTCATATCGTCGATCAGAATGCTCAGGCAGATAAGGTCCGTCCCACCTATGGGATGTGGACCCGTAACAGGGCTCACACTTCATAATTTGTCCCTACTCCGGGAGTTCCTCCAATCCTACTAGTCTACCTCGGACTCCGCGAACTAATGCCAACCATCCCCCAACTACTCAGAGAGATATTTCAAATGCAGAATTCAGACGGTTCATTCATATGTTAACACAGTTGGTAGTTAACCAGGCTCAACGATCAAAAGATATTGGGTTTGCATCTATTATGTCTGAGGCTACTAGAGTCAGACATTTCATGAAGATGAACCCACCTAAATTCACTGGCACCAAGGTGGAGGAAGATCCACAGGTGTTCGTGGATGAGATGGAAAAGATCTTTAAGGTGATGCATGTGGATGAGGTTGAAGGGGTGGAGCTAGCAACCTATCAGCTCGAAGACGTTGCAAATCAGTGGTATGCTAACTGGGAAGATGAAAAAGGTGAAAGTGTTGAGCCCACAGTTTGGGGCGAATTTGTGGAAGCTTTCCTTGATCGATTCTTTCCTCTGGAGTTGAGGGAGACCAAAGCGGAAGAGTTTATGAATCTGAAGCAGGGCAGTATGAGTGTCCAGGATTACACTTTAAAGTTTAATAAACTAGCCTGCTATGCACCAGAGTTGACTGCTGGTTTGCGTGGTGTGAGGTTTGCGGAAGGAATCATCTAGGGAAGTGCTGGTTTGAGGGGAAAAACTACTATACTTGTGGCAAAGTGGGTCACCTTCAGAGAAATTGTCCTTCTGCTGGAGTAAATGCGAGAGGGGGGG
>NW_025876918.1:1188-3711 GCF_002878395.1 Capsicum annuum
TCACCGGTATGTTACGAATCTTTTCTCGTGATGTTTATGTATTGCTTGATCCCGGGTCTACTTTATCTTATGTGACCCCTTATGTGGCTGTTGGTTTTGGGTTTGAGCCCGAAGTTATTGTAGAACCCTTCTCTATTTCTACTCCTGTAGGTGATTCTGTTATCGCTAGAAGGGTATATAGAAATTGTGTCGTGTCTATTCATAGTAGGGAAACTGTGGCAGACCTTATAGAACTGGATATGATAGATTTTGATGCCATCCTTAGGATGGACTGGCTCCATTCGTGTTATTCCACCCTTGATTGCAGAAACTGAAAGGTCACTTTTTCTTTCCCGAATGAGACACCAATTGTATGGGCAGGGAGTTCTGTGGAACCTAGAGGTCACTTTATCTCTTATCTTAGAGCCCGAAAGCTTATCTCCAAAGGTTGTATGTATCATCTAATCCGAGTATAAGATTCAAAAGTTGAAAACCTTCCTCTGCAGTCAGTCCCTGTAGTGAATGAATTCCCAGAAGTCTTTCCCAAAGATCTCCCAGGGATACCCCATGATAGGGAGATAGATTTTGGCATTGATATGTTGCCAGACACTCGTCCTATTTCTATTCCGCCATATAGAATGGCTCCCGTGGAACTAAAGGAGTTAAGGAACAGCTTGCAGACCTCCTAGACAAAGGTTTTATTCGTACTAGTGTTTCCCCATGGGGTGCACCCGTGCTCTTCATGCGAAAGAAGGATGGGTCCCTTCGGATGTGCATAGACTACCGTCAGTTGAATAAGGTCACGATTAAAAATAAATATCCTCTTCCTAGGATTGACGAACTTTTTGACCAGCTTTAGGGTGCCAAGTGTTTTTCAAAAATAGACCTTCGTTCGGGTTATCATCAGTTGAAAGTTAGGGAGTCAAACATACCCAAGACCGCCTTCCAAACCCGATATGGTCACTACGAATTTCTAGTCATGTCCTTTGGATTGACTAATGCCCCTGTAGCCTTCATGGATCTTATGAATAGAGTGTTCCGCCAGTTTATTGACTTGTTCGCCATTGTATTTATTGATGATATTCTGATATATTCTAAGAGTAAAGAGGATCACGCCAATCACCTTCGAATTATTCTTCAGATCCTTAAGGATCATCAGCTGTATGCCAAATTTTCTAAGTGTGAATTCTGGTTAGATGCTATTGCCTTCCTGGGGCATATTGTGTCCAGTGACGGGATAAGAGTGGATCCCCAGAAAGTTGAAGCAGTGAGAAAATGGCCCAGACCCACGACTCCAACCGATATTCGGAGCTTCTTAGGTTTGGCGGGGTATTACAGAAGGTTTGTAAAGAGTTTTTCTTCCATAGCTGCTCCGCTTACTAAACTGACTCAGAAAAAGATGAAGTTTGTGTGGTCAAACAGTTTTGAGAAATCGAAGGACAAGCTGACTACTGCTCCTATTTTGACCCTTCCCGAGGGTGTAGATGATTTTATGGTTTATTATGATGCGTCCCGTGTGGGACTTGGTTGTGTATTGATGCAGCGTGGTAAGGTGATAGCTTATGCATCTAGGTATTTAAAGGTGCATGAGTGCAATTACCCCACTCATGACTTGGGGTTAGCAGCCGTGGTGTTTGCACTTAGAATCTAGAGGCACTATCTCTATGGAGTGCATGTTGATATTTATACTGACCATAATAGTTTACAGTATGTTTTCTCATAGAAAGAATTGAACCTCAGGCAGAGGCGTTGGATGGAGCTTTTGAAAGACTACGATATGAGTCTGCATTACCATTCGGGCAAGGCAAATGTTGTAGCCGACGCCCTCAGCAGGTTGTCTATAGGCAGCCTTTCTTATGTAGAAGAAGGAAAGAAAGAGATGGTGAAGGACATTCACCACCTTGCAAATCTGGGAGTGCGACTCTTAGATTCCGAAGATGGAGGGGTAATTATTCATGAGTTAGCTAAGTCATGTCTTTGTGCTGAAGTTAAGGAGAAGCAGGTTGAAGATCCCGTCTTGATGCAAATCAAGAAAGATGTGGGTCAACAAAAGGTTATGTCATTTGAAATTGGTGGTGATGGTATTTTGAGATTTTAGGGTAGGTTATGCGTTCCGAATGTCGATGGGCTACGGGAAAGAATCCTTAATAAGGCATACACTTCGAGGTATGTTATTCACCCAGGCTCTACTAAGATGTACCATGATCTGAAAACCTTGTATTGGTCGAATAACATGAAACGTTATGTAGCTGATTTTGTGTCTAAGTGTTTGAACTGTCAACAAGTGAAGGTAGAACACATGAGGCCAGGTGGTACTTCCCAAGAGATAGCCCTGCCTTTATGGAAGTGGGAGATGATAAACATGGACTTCATTACAGGACTTTCGAGATCCCGAAACCAGTATGATTCTATATGGGTGATTGTAGATCGGTTGACCAAGTCAGCCCACTTTTTGCCTGTGAGGACTAATTATTTGGGAGAGGTTTATGCTAAGATTTACATTGAGGAGATAGTTCGATTGCATGGGGCACCAGTGTCCATTAT
>NW_025876918.1:3811-4584 GCF_002878395.1 Capsicum annuum
TTCGAGATCCCAAAACCAGTATGATTCTATATGGGTGATTGTAGATCGGTTGACCAAGTCAGCCCACTTTTTGCCTGTGAGGACTAATTATTTGGGAGAGGTTTATGCTAAGATTTACATTGAGGAGATAGTTCGATTGCATGGGGCACCAGTGTCCATTATATTCGATAGAGGTACGCAGTTTTCATCCCAGTTCTGGAGATTTTTTTAGAAGGGTTTAGGTAGACAAGTGAATTTGAGCACGGCTTTCCACCCTCAGATGGATGGGCAAACTGAGCGTACCATTCAGACCCTCGAAGATATGTTAAGGGCATGCGTCATTGATTTCAAAGGTAGTTGGGTAGATCACCTGCCACTAGTTGAATTTGCTTACAATAATAGTTACCATGCCAGCATCAAGATGGCTCTTTTTGAGGCTTTGTATGGGAGGAGATGTAGGTCTCTGATAGGATGGTATGAAGTGGGTGAGACTCAGTTTTATGGGCTTGATCTTGTTCATCAGGCGATAGAAATAGTGAAGATCATTAGAGAATGACTCAAGACTGCTCAGATTCGTCAGAAGTCCTATGCCGATGTTCGGAGAAGAGAACTAGAGTTTGAAATTGGTGATTGGGTATTTCTCAAGGTTTCTCCTATGAAAGGAGTTATGCGGTTTGGAAAAAGGGGTAAATTGAGCCCTCACTATGTAGGGCCATATCAGATTCTGAAAAAGATTGGTACAGTTGCATATGAGCTAGAATTGCCTGCAAGTTTGGGTTCCGTTCATCCGGTAT
>NW_025876919.1:0-2726 GCF_002878395.1 Capsicum annuum
CTGATAATTTTGCACTTAACACATCTTTTTTACTTCATATATAAAGTTTTCACTCGCTCATTATTTTATTTCATAACTTTGTTTTATTTAAAACTTCTACAATGTCTCAAGCATCTCAAACATTCAATTCTAAAAAGACTCCAATTTATTATTGTGGGAATGTGGCTGTCTTGAGGATGTCACGCACAGACTCAAATCCAGGTCTCAAATTTTATAACTGTGTAATTGCGAAGGTGAGTCGTGTATGTCTTTTTTATAATGTTAAGTTAATCGTTATGTAATTATAATTTATTTTCTAGGATAATGACGCATGCTTATTTTTTAAATGGCTCGATGAGCTATCACCTCCAAGCAGTTCATCAACGTTGAGTCCAGGACCCGAGACATCAAATTTTAGTGGCTTGGCAAAATTTAATCTACTACAAAGGCTCCAAGAATGCGAAGAAAATAGAGATTTTCTTATAAATTTGTTCAAAGAAGCCGAAGAAAAAAGGGATCACCTTAAAGTATTGCTACATGACACACAAATAAAGAGGGATCAACTAAAACAAAAATTGATTTTGGCCGAAGAAAGGGATAATGGACTAAAAATAATGTTATGTGCTATAATGTTAGTATTCGTTCTTTGGAAAAGTGTAACAATGATGTAGTGATATTGAATAAATAACAATACTTCTATTTTTCTACAATGTTAACACTGTTTTTGATAGAATCATAGTCGATCAATAAACAGATCAACTTAAAATGAAGCAGTATGGTAATGATAGACTATGAAAGAAGTATACGAAAGATTAAATAAATATTCTATGAAATAAAAGAATGTTTCAAATATCCTACCTCAGCTTCTTTTTTTACTTCACCTTCAATAGCTGCTTCTTTTTCACCTTCCTTTTCTTCCTCAGTTTTTTCTTTTTCTTCACCTGCTGTAGCTTTATCAGCTTCTTTGTCAGCTTCTTCTTCTTTATCAGCTGCTGCTCCTATTTTTTCAGCTTCTTCTTTTTCTTTGCCTTTTTCAACTATAGCTCATTCGTTTTCCTTGCCTTCTTCTTCAGCTATTGCTGTTTCTTTTTCAACATTTTCTTCTTCTACTGCATTTACTTCTTTTACACTTTCTTCTTGGCTCTTATCTTCTTCCGTTTCTTCTTCTTCATCCTTCTTTTCTTCTTATTTTGCCTTTTTCGCCACAACAGTGGCCAACTCATCTAGTTTGCTCTTTTTTTCTACATCTTCATTCCTCTTCGATTCAAGAAGGTCCACATGCACTGTATAATCATATTAAAAAGTGTTACTAATATTTAAAGCTGAAAATTCATTAACAATATTAACTATTAAATGAAGTTACCTCGCTCGTGTTGTCGCTCATCCTTTTTCTTTTTATTCAGTCTTTTCTCTCTGATATAGGCAGCAATATGTAACACCGTTTCCTCGAGCGCAACAACACGGTTATGAAGATCCCCAGGGAATGATGTGCCTTCTGTATCTTTTGATGTGCTCAGAGTATCATCATCGCCAATGCATACTCCAACGGGGTTACCACCCAAATCCCCGTCATCTTCACTGTCCTCATTTGAAATAAGGACAATCACCCCTTCTAACTCTTTTTTTAAGCCATCAAAGATGTTATTCTTCACCTCGTCCGTATATGGCTTAAGCGTAATCATGTGATCCATCTCCGTCTCACAAACAGTAGGGATGATGTACGAGTGCACATTCTATAAAATATCAATAAGCAATTACATAGAATTCGATACGACAGTAGTATTATTGTATAATAAAAAATAATTTCATACCTCGGTAACTTTTCCTTTGTACTTGAATGGGTCGCCTTTGATTATTTGGTCACATTTTGTAGTCTGCCATCTGAGGATGCGGGGAATGAGAAAGGGCTCATCCGTTGATTTTCCATCAAAGTTTACAAGATGAGGAAAGACCTTATAGATCCAAACCTATAAGCAGTACAACAGTGAAAACAAAACTCAGAGACTATGACAGAGTATAAATAAAACAAGAATCTATGATAAACTCACTAAAGGGTTTATGTTAGATACCATGAATGCCGAGGAAAATCCAAATAGAGCATAGGATGCCTTTTGCTTCTCATCAAATACTTCCCTCTGTTTCTCCATGTCACTTTTCTTCTTTAGATCGTCTAGGGTCAATTGAAATGTCTTTTTCCCCCATGGATAATACTCGAAGAAACTCAAAGAATCGACCATTCGAATCCATTTTGTGTCGACAACCTTCCCGAATCTTTTGCAAGAAGCATGGTGTGCAAGAACCACAGTAAACAACACTTAAACTTCTGGTCCTCGTTCAGCTTATTCCCTCTGATCAAGTGCAAAAAGTTGGCCGCCGTAATGTTTTTGTTTTTGGTCGCCTTAAAGCAAAAATGCTCCTCCTTGTCTAACACCTTCTTCATTATTTATTCACTAGGGTATGATGAGCAGTTCAGCCCGTGATCAAACAAAATTCTTTCAAGACAAAACAAACAGGCTTGCTGTTAACACAGAACCACATCTCATAACGCAACTTATTGCTTTTGACACGTCGCAACAGTAAATAATGGACCAACTGCCCATGGAACTTGAGATGTTCCGACTAGTTTCTCAGGTGTCTGAAACAGGACCGCTTTAATCTTTTCTTCACTCTTGGTCGACAAGAACTTGCTTAAATTCTTGATAAGCAGCCATTATTGAACTGACTGATATCTTCGCTGGAAAAGATCC
>NW_025876920.1:0-1547 GCF_002878395.1 Capsicum annuum
ATAATGTCCACCCGAGTAAATGAAAATTTCAGACATCATACATCTTCCAAGTACAATCTTTGTAACATTAAAATTTGACTTGTTTAATCCATGCTTGACTTGTTAAAAGTACCAATTTTCCTTAACATATGCTTAACCAGGTAAGCTTTAAAAATTTTGGTTGTGGATGGTTTAATTTTTTAGTTTTAAATAAAGCTCAAAGGCAAATGTTCTTCTGGGAAAAAGCAGTTTGAGACTTAAGAAGCAAGAACCTTCACAAGGTGGTAAGGCCGTGTTCGCAACAAATTTTCGTTAGTGCTGAAAATTAACTGCAAGCAAAAATGAAATAAACAAAAAGAATAATTTAATTTAAATGAATTTTGTGGATACAATTCTGTTATTCTCTCGATTCTTCTCTCCTAAGCTTTTCCGTTATTAGAGGCCTTTGTAGCATAATTCTCGAACTTACGGATGATTTGAGCCTCCTAAAAATGTGTTTTAGATCTCCAAGAATTGTTTGATAGCACTTCATCTTGTCGAGTTGATTAGATCTCCAGGAATTGTTTGATAGCACTTCATCTTGTCGAGTTGATTGGATCTTCAGGAATTGTTTGATAGCACTTCGTCCTGTCGAGTTGATCTTCGGGCAGAACTCCATTAGTCAATTCGTTGAAAAGCCGTGTAGTCAATGCAGAGCTTCTCCAATGCTTGCAGAATGACCTCAGAAAATTGTGTAACCCTCCTATTTATAACTGTAGGGGTAGACAGTGTAAATAACCTCTTTTGCCTCATTCTGATTGGTTCATTCAATTTTCAAGCTTATCACAAATGTTATGTGACAAGGTTGCTTGTGATTGGCCAGAAACATGTCTTTGGGACACTTGGCGATATTTTATTGGTTCTTGAACTTGACTTGGATTGCCACATCATTTGATGTGTGCGGTCTTGCTTCATTGTCTTTAATTTGACTGGAATGCCACGTCACTTGACACGTGACATAAGTTTGGACCTCAAGGTGAGATGGACCTTGAAGTCCTTGATGAGGAATAAAATAGGCTTATTATTTTTATAGCCCAAAATGATTTTAGACCCAATAAAATATGGATCAAATTCAATTTTTATATGAATTTGACCCAATAAATTTTACGGGTCTACAGGGCGCGTACACTCTACCTTCCTCAAACTTTACTTATGAAATTACACCGGGCATGTATAAAAAAATAAAAAAATAAAAGAAACTTCCTTGAAGGAAGGTAAAGACTACAATGTTTAGTTTATAGTTCCCCTGACAAGAGGATTTGAAAAGTTGAATTAGAAGGGTAGAAATAGTAGTAAAAAAATACTGTAATTAGTGCACGTACTGTAGTCACAACCTCATATTGGTCACATGATTAAGGCACGTAATTTAATCAGAATCTCCAATATAGTTCTAATGATTAATGGCCATTTTAATTAACAGAAATAACAGATAAATCTTTTTCACTTGAACCGAGGGTCTTTCGAAAATAGCCTCTCTATTTCTATGAGGTAGTGGTAAGACCTGCCCACACTTTTTAGACTTCACTTTA
>NW_025876921.1:0-2215 GCF_002878395.1 Capsicum annuum
CACATGGTGCTAGAAACCACAAGTGATCCTAAGTTAACCCATGAACTGGCATACTGTTAAGCAACTGAATTATAATACATTAAATAACAAGTTTTGTTGTGCGAAAATATAATCATACTGAAAATCTAAAATACTATGTAACTGATAAAGTTTTAAAATTTGATAAATCTGAAGGAAGAAACTGAAATTACATGACTGATTCTGATTGACATCTATAAAGCCTATATGATGTTGAATATAAATAGCTAGGACGTGACCCAATCTACCATTAATCAACACATATGAGTAATAAAGTCAAGTACATGAATAATCTGACTGAAGTCCCCGAAATAGGAGAACTCATCACCTGTTGGATGGAACTATAACTATTTGATTATGATGCCAAGGCTATAACTTGTACCTACATTATGAGACAATATAGCACATAGACGTATATGTGGATCAGTACTTCTGGAATGTACTGAGTATGTAGGGGTGAATGTAATAAGTAAAACTGATTTCATATGCAATCTTAATACATGCATGCTAAGTGTAATAAACTCACCAAGAGGCTAAAGTAAACTGAAGCTGAAATATCTTAAAACATGAGTAATAAACATAGTTTGATAAGCTAGTAAATCACGTAGAACTGAAGCTGGGATATGATAAAGCATGGATACACGAACATACGAAATCAAACATACATGTACTGAGCTGATCAGATTACTTGAATAACTGATGCCTGGGTGACAGAATGATTGAAATCTAAGAAAGGGGATAACTAGCTCCTATATATGGAGTAGCTGATATCAGAATATGAACTATTGATATCCGAACATTAAATAACTAATGGTTGAATAATGATCATGTAACAATGAACTGAACTTAGTCTGAATAACTGGGCTAAAACTGTGGAGTACTGTGTCTATGAGATAAGGACTAACTGAACAACATGCGATAACTGAGCATGAATGCATGAAAACTATAAAATCTGAGAATGCAAGACTAAGAGCCCGTTTGGCCATGAAATTTTTTCCTTTTTTTTTGAAATTTTTTTCTGGAGTTGAAAATTGTGGTGTTTGGTCATGAAAATTCAAAAAATAATTCCAATTTTTTTTCTGAAAAGGGAAAACAGGCTTTTAGTGTTTTCACAATTTTTCAACTCCAATTCCAACTTTTATTATTATTACATATAATCTCAATCTTTTAAATTTTTACATAAAACTCTCCTAATAACACTACTTTTTCAATATTACGTATATAACAGTTTTAAAGAATAAGATAATTATAATTTCAAACTTAATGCTATCCTAATTAATATATATCTCTTTTTCTCTCTCATCATTATTTTTCTTCCTTATTTAATTTTTCTTTCTTATTTAAGATATTATTTTACTGCTAATGATCCTAATTACTATAATTTAATTATAATAATAATTTTTCTGTTGTGATATGGGCGTTTAAGGAATTATAGTCATGTAATTAATAATGGATAATCATTTTCTATATTTATGGAATTAATAAAGTTGTAGCAGATTAGTTTACCACTGCCACAAATTATTCTCATTTTTAATTTGATTATATACATTATATTGTGTCCATCTTTATTATACTATTCAAATATAAATATTTTATTAACAACTCATCATTTTCCAAATTTTTAGGAACGGGAAATAAAGAAAATAAATTTCTAAAAAAAAAAATTATTTGAAAGATAATATTTGTTACCTAAAAAATAGAAAGCAGCGATCTGTTAATATAACATCCATATTTAAAATTTTCAAATATGAGAAAATGACTATTAATGTAAATATTATATATGTCATAATTGAAATTCATTAAATATGACCATGTATATGTAATTATCTATAATATATGAAAAGTGTGAAGACCCTTAGAAAAGTGATTCGAACTTTTTGCTCTTCATTAAAAGTTTCTCCTTTAGACAAAATCGTCTTTTCACTATTTTTTAAAATTATTATTTAATTATATTTATAATATTATCTCCTAAAATATATGGGATCATGGGTTTAAAATATATATGGTAAGACTTAACAAACATTGCGTTGTTTTTTGGCAAAATAAAAACGTAGAAGTATATTTGGTAAAATTAAAAAGTTGTTATTACTTTTAACAACTTTTGTAAAAAAGGCATTAAGAAAGAAAAACGTAGGAGTATATTTGGCAAAAATAAAAGGTATTGTTATTTTATTTAAAAATTTTATTCATTCATTTT
>NW_025876922.1:0-2662 GCF_002878395.1 Capsicum annuum
TACTAGCCCGACTCAACCTGAGCTCTTCTAACTACTTACTAAATCCAAGCACACAACCTAGCCTTCTACCCTTATCCGCGACCTCCACACCTTCCTATCTAGGGTCATGTCCTCAGTAAGCAGAAGCTGTTCCATATCATGTCTAATCACTTCCCTCCAGTACTTCTTCGGCCTACCTCTCCTTCTTCTGAAGCCATCTAACGCTAAACTCTCACACCTAAAACGGAACTGGAATATTTAGCCTAATTGTCCAGAAGAGGGAAAAAGAAAAAGATACAGCCTAACACACTAGAACATCATATGCAAACTTTGCTTGTTCATATTGTTTCTTTAAATTGACATCCATAGGCAAACATTTTTGAGTTCTTGACTTTAACAAGTTGATGGAGCATCTAGCTTTACATTTATTTATTTTTAGGAACCCAGAAATCCCCAAGGGCAGACAGTTTGAAACTCTGTAGATAATAGATAATGGGCCCACAACTCTACCCTCAAGATACGAACTAATGACGTGTGCGTAATCCACACATCACGTGCTATACTCTCACCACTGAACCAAATCCCTGAAGCCGCATCTATTTTTACATTTATTATGCTGTCATCTTTAATCCCAAATTTATAAAAGTGGATAAGGGAAATTTCAAGAGATGCACAAAATCTAGATCATAAACCCAAATTCATAGTCATTCCAACTTTGCCACTTCTTTTCTCACAAATAAATATTTCGCATCATAAACTCAAATTACACTGTAGTTCTTACTTATTTATAACAAAACTTGATTCATACTTGGAAGACAGGACACCTCAACATACTGACAAATTGGGATGCATCCAAGCTAATATGTCTCGTGCATATGTACTCCCACATAATATTACTACTCTCACATCCATTCTAAGGAACTCACATTTCACTTAATTAGCAGAGCATCTTCACTGTCAACAATCCTATTTTAATTATGTGTAATCCTTTCATCTATCATGTCATTCTTCCTAAAGGTTGAACCTAGACAACTGAATAGTCTGGAGTAAATTTTCGGTGCATATACTTTGACTTATATAACTCACCCTAAAAATTAAAACCACTTACTCGCAAGAGCGCTTCTCCATAGTTCCAGCATTTGTTTGGTTCACTCACGAGTTTCGTCAACTAATACATCAAACTCTACAAATAACATGTACTGTAAAACTTAATAAGCCCATTTCTTGTTATATAAGTGCTTATAGTTACTAACCAAATCATCCACATTTTCTTAGCCTTCTGGTCAATTGAGAACATTCAACCGCATACAAGGTCATAATATGAGATTCCTAACACAGAGATACTTAAATGGAATCTAATCTAAGAAACTATATCCAATAAAAAGACTAATCTTCTTACTTCAGTTTAACTCAATTTCAACTCAATTTCAACTGCCAAAAAAACAAACTACTTATAACAGCAGAAAAGGCCACACTATTTTATCATTACCACTTAGGCATAAGTCGTTAACCCTCCAGTCATGGTAAATAAATAATCTATGAAATATTACCAAACTAACCAACTCTCAATTTCAGAATCAAACTGTAACCTATTTCCAACTCCTACCGGGTTTTTTTTCCAATTTTTTGGTTGATCATTAACTCTTAATTCAGAGAGAGTCTCTCTACTTTCAAGAGATAGAGGAAAGGTCTACGTACACTCTACCTTCCTCAGACTCCACCTGTGATTTCACAGGGTATGCTGTTGATCATTAACTCTTAAAACATTCAATGATTCTTCTTAATGGTAAGGTTTCAATTTTACCCAAGAATATTAATTTAACTTCAGTTTCAAAAATTAAAAGAACTAAAACTATTTTAAAACAGTGTAAGCCTCACATAACTTGCCATTCCAATTTTCACAAGAATCCACTAGAATTTCACTAACTAAAGACCAAAACTAAATTAAACCACAGAAACCCACAACCCTTGGCAGTCTCATTTTTACAAGTACATAAATTTTCAACTACTCGAGGACCAAACAAGCTAAAACTGCTTAACCCCACAAAATTTTAGCATCCCATTTCTAAATCATCAAGATTTCAAACAACCCCAAAACTAATTGAAACTGCTGATAAGCACCAGCATTACCAAAATCCCATTTGTTAAAAAACTCTCTGAATTTCTACTACCCAAAAATTCTGCAAAAATCCTCTCAAAAGTACTTTTTTTTTTCATTTTTTCTTATAGCTTACCAGAATATTCACATTTACACAATCAAACAGAATAAACCATATATCAATTGGTACACTATAGTAAGAAGAATCTGTAACAACCCGCATTTCAGGCTAGAATAAAAACCATGACTCTAATGCGTTGATAATCCCAGAGCCTTAAATCCTATGCCAATTTGGCATGTTTATGTAGTATGTGAATCCATTTGAGCATGAATTTAGACCATAGAGGTCCTTCAACTCAAGGACGAGTTAAAACTATTTCGATCGATTAAGTTTTAGTGGACGTTGTAATTTGTGTCAGCTTCCATCGACCATAACTCTTTGTATATGTCGAATTAGAAAGCCTTCTATGTGTCAAATGATAGGTCTTCGAGTTAACTTTCCAACGATACCAATTTTGCTAAAATCCGACACCCGAGCAAGAAGTTATGGCCTTTCAAAGTAGTATGCGTTGCCTAACCAATCGC
>NW_025876923.1:0-2029 GCF_002878395.1 Capsicum annuum
GCAATGGTGGGTCATAATCTAAGACATTTCACGTGAAAAATTTATAATTCATTCTAGAAGATAGAACCCAACACGTTTACGCATAAAATTACAATGAAAAATTTTCTGGGGTATTATATCATTCCCCCTGGAAACATTCATCCTCAAATGATGCTAGACATGCCAAGATTTGATAGAGAATAGAGCATACAGCTGAAACCATTCTTTAGACTCATCACCACATCATTTCTCACTCCGAATGCAACATAGAATGCATAAATTCAAGACACTACAGCTGAACACATAATAAATAACAGTTGAACTGCTGCAAATTTTATCAAAAGTGCATGATTTAGGAAAGAACAGTACTTTTGGCTTGATCGGAGTTTGCAAAAAGTAGGTGCGGGTACTTGGATCGCATATCCGTCTCAGCTTCCTAAGTTGCACCCTCAACAGATTGGTTTCGCCACAACACCTTGACCAAGGGAACTTCTTTGTTCCTTAGTCTTTGGACACTAAAATCAAGAATCTCAACAGGAATCTACCCGGAATCTCATCAAAAGAAAGATTTTCTGGAATGTCAGCACTCAAAGAGGAATCCACTAGCACAACATCACTAACATGCTTTCCTTTTTTGGAAACATCGAAGCTTGGATGAACAGAGGACAACTCAGAAGGAAACTCGACTTCATAAGCTACCTTACCAACACGGCTAAGAATTTTGTAAGGACCAACATAACGGGGACTAAGCTTCCCCTTCTTTCCGAATCTCTTCACCCCCCTCATGGGTGAAATTTTCAGATACACTAGGTCACCAAGTTCAAACTCAAGGTCTCTCGTTCTAACATCTGCATATGACATCTAATGACTCTGCATAGTTTTCAACCTTTCCCTAATCAACTTAACTTTTTCCATAGCCTCAAATACTAAATCAGGACCACTCACAGCCACTTTACCCACCTCGAACCAACCTATGGGTGATCTATACTTCCTCCCATATAAGGCTTCAAATGGAGCTACGCCAATACTAGAATAGAAACTATTATTGTAAGCAAACTCTATCAACGGTAAGTGATCATCCCAACTTTCCTTAAAGTCAAGTGCACAAGCTATCAACATATCGTCTAAGGTCTGTATGGTCTACTCAGCCTGACCATAGGTCTGCGGATGAGAAAAAGAACTCAAAATCACTTAGGTACCAATACCCTTCTAAAAAGCTTTCCAAAATTGCAAAGTGAACTGAGTACCCCGATCTAAAATGATAGACAAGGGAGTCCATGCAGTCTGACTAGCTCTCGAATATATAATCTAGCGTAATCCTCAGCAGTATATAAAGTATGAATAGGAAAGAAATAAGCAGACTTAGTCAACCTATCAACCACAACCTAAATGGAATCATGATGGTGTCGGGAAGGAGGTAAACCAATCATAAAGTCCATATTTATCACTTCCCACTTCAAGGTGGGAATACTAAACTCTTGCATCATACCACCAGGTCTTTGGTGTTCAACCTTAACCTATTGGTATGTTGCACACTTAGCTACAAACGCTGCTATATCTTTCTTCATGCCTCTCCACCAATAGATTTCCTGCAAGTCTTGGTATATCTTGGTGGCACCAAGATAAATAGAATATCGCGCCCCATGCGCTTCAGCCATAATCCTCTGTCTCAGATCATTAACATTCAGGACACATAATCTACCCTGCAATCTCAACATACCATCTCCCTCATAGGAGAAAACCTCTACTTTTTGGTCTTTGGTTAACTCCTTAAGTCTGACCAAACTAGCATCGTGTGTTTTTCGTGTGTAAGAAGGATGGTTCCCTTCATATGTGTATTCATTATCATCAGTTGAACAAAATTACTGTAAAGAATAAATATCCTCTACCTTGGATCAATGATTTGTTTGATCAACTTCAGGGGGAAAAGTATTTTTCTAAGATTGATCTTAGATCGAGTTAGCATCAACTTAAGATTAGGGATGCAGATATCCCTAAGACTACCTTTAGAGCCCGATTTGGTAACTACAAGTTTCTTTTCATGTCTTTT
>NW_025876924.1:0-3183 GCF_002878395.1 Capsicum annuum
CGCACTAATAAAAATAGATTCACTAGAAACCTACTAAATCTATTTAATCTACCTAATCCGCGCAATAACAACTAGTGCTCATTTTGTCAATTTAAATTCATAATTAGGCATTTCATATCACCGATTTCATAATTATCAAAAATAGCAATTTGTATATGTATTTGATGTGCAAGACATCATTAAATACATATATAAATACAGTTAATTATCTTATTATTTAGGTAACAACTTGAGTTTAAAAAGGCTAAAAAAATTCAGTTTCCTCAAATCGCGGTCACCCAATTAATTAAAGATTAACTGAATATTGTATGTCTAAAAATAGGAAACCTTTTTTTAATGAGTTCCAGACTCAAAATAGATTTGAATGATTAGAAGAAAAAAAATGTTTTTCTCTTTCTTTTCTTTTTTTTTCAGTTTTTTCCTTCGTATTTTTTATTTTTTTACTGTTTCTTTTTCTCTTTGCAATTTATTTTTATATTTTTTTTATTTTTCTTTTTTCTCCTTTGTTTTTTTACATTTTTTATCTTTGCACTTTTTTAAATATTTTCTTTTTTCTCTTTTCTTTCAGTTTTTTTTATACATAATTTTTTTGTTGTTATATTTTATATTTATATATTTTTTATATGTTATATTTATTTGTATTAAACTATATACTTTGAATAAATTTATTATTTATATTTGAATAGTTTACCTGTCGATATGCACAATTTATCATTGTATTTATGTACAAACAAGTATATATATTAATTTTATTTGCTTGAGGCTAAACTATATAAATATGTAATGTACCATTTAATACAAATGTAGCATTAGTATTTGTATGTCAAATTCATCATTTGTATTTGTATATATATAACATGTATCATTTCTATATGTATGGTTCAAGTTGTATAAACATATATCATTTGATAAAATATAAACAAGTATAAATGATATGTATATGTATAAATCATAGGTATATGTATAAGTATAAATGATATGTAAATGTATCATTTGTATATATATTTCAAGTATAATTATAAACATGTACAAACCATTTGTATATGTATCATTGCATAAACAAGTGCAAATAATATAAAATATAAATAAAAGTGCAAATTATAAAATACAAATACAAGTGCAAACTAAAAAATAAAAATACAAGTGCAAACTATAAAATACATAAAAATAAAAGTGTATATTATAAAATACGAATACAATTGTATCAATGAACATAAAATATAAATAATTATGCGAATACAAATACAATAAATGATTGTGGTGTTTTCATTATCATTGATGACTTGTGCTCGACGTAGCCATATTCCCATTAGGACCACAATATCACTTAAATATTACTCTTTTAAAAAAAAATAAAAAAAATAAAACACCTCAAAAGTCTTCTTCTCTCTTAGTTGACATATCATGTTATTAATTTTTTTTTTTTAAAATACTAAACCTATTTATCTCATCAAACTCTCTACATCAAAATACAATTATTATTATTTTCTTGTTGAAAAAATACATTAATTTATTAAAAAAATATATACTTAATATATATTTTTTCAAGGATTATTTTTCTGAATGGTCACTCATATTTTTTAAATTGTCTACAAAAATTACTTTTATTTTTTTAGAGATAATAATAGACTCAACTATCACTATTATTCTCAAAAAGGAAAAATAAATAAATATCTCATACGTCTTTTTCTCTTCTAATTTGGTATGCCATGTTATTAAACTGTTTTGTTAATACTAAACTTATTTAACTCATCAAGCTTATTTAGTTAGAATTATATTCTTATTCTTTTCTTTAAAAAAAATACGTTAATTTATTAAGAAGAAATTTTCATGCTTAGGAATCTTTTACCATTACTTAAAATTTCTAAAACTATTTTCCTGAATTGTTATCCATGTTCGAGTCACTTATAAAAACCACTTTTATTTTGCTAAGGCAATAATATCACTCAGTTATCAATATTTAAAAACTAAATACCTCAAAAGTCTCCTCATCTTCTAATTAGCATGTCATATTTGTAGATCATATTTTTAAAAAATAATAATAAATATATTAACTCATCAAATTCATTTAACCAAAATTATAATCTTATTTTTAAAAAAGAATATATATATTAATTCATTAAGGAGAAATTCTAATATATAGGTATTTATAACTTTTTTTTCTAAAGGTACTTTCCTAGATTATCATTCAGTTTTTTATATATAATTGCTTACAAAGATCAGTTATTTTCTAAAGAAAATAATATCACTAAATTAAATAAGTTATTTAGAGATTTTAATTTGCAAGTAAAATAATATGGTAAAGATTAAGTGTGGTAAAGAATTTCTAAGCATGAAAATTAAACTAACGTATTTTTTTCAAAAAAAAATAATATAATTTTGGTTAAATGAGTTTGATGAATTAAATGATTTATTATTGAGAAAAAACATCTTTTCCTAACTTACTTTAGCACTTAAACTTAACTTCCGTTTATTTACCCCCCTTAACATCTTTAAAGTGTATTATTTTCACCTCTTAAACTGACGTGAATTTTTTTTACAAAAAAAGGAAAAAAAGAACGCGTGGGGTTATTTTAAAAAAATATATATTTATATATATATATATATTAGAAAAAATATATATTTCCCATCTTCTTCTTCTACCCCCACCCCCACCATAATTTTCCTCTCCAAACCCGCCACCACCAGCCCCCCTCCTCCTTCAACCACCAATTTCACCACCACCAGCCCCACCCTCTCCCCTCCAAACCCTCAATTTCTTCTCCTTCCATTATCAAATCCCTCCCCCCCCCCCCCTCCCCCGGTCCCTTCAATTTCTCCTTCTTAAACCTCTTGACTTAAGATCATTAGAAAAGAATGAAATTGAATTTCCAAAATTAAAAGTTATCTTTATAAATTTAAAATTTTGAAATAAAATTGAAATTGAAGAAAGTTATTAGCGGTGGTGTTAATGGTGGTGGTGGTGGTGTTAATTTTGTGCGTATATTCTTTTGTGAGTTTGTTTTAATTGTTTTCCGATGAGTTTTGCCGGAATATGTCGGAATGAAGAATTTTGAATTGGAACGTGGTGATGCTATTTCATTATTGTTTCTTGAATTGGTGGTTTGATGAAGGAACAATTGGTACTTTCCTTTTGCTTAATGGACAACAACAATGGCTATTGGTAATATGTTTTAAGTTTGA
>NW_025876925.1:0-2562 GCF_002878395.1 Capsicum annuum
AGCCGTGGGGGGGAGTAACCAGAGTAGAGGCGCTGTTTAAGGGAAAAGTATCCAAATTACCATGCTAATAGTGACCGAAGAACATGTTATTTAAGAATAATCTAGTATATAGTAATCTAAGATGACCATATTTTGTTATGTACATGTTTGAAGGAAATATTTTGAAAATAGCAATTTTATGAAAATGAATAATTATTTATCTGATGTGATGGTAGATAAATTTAAAATACTTATTTTGTATGCATTTAAGGATATAAATGTAGTAGATATAAGAAAAATCATATTAGAAAAAACATTTGATAAATATTATATGACTAGAATAAATTACATACCATACCTACCTAACTACTCTTACAAATACTTACCATGATAAATTACATATATCTAGAATTTTTGGAAAAAGATATGAGAAACATACAATTAATAGAAAAACAGATGAAAGTAAATTTAGACAAATACATGGAAACTAAAGATATAAAATATATAGAATTTCTTAATGAAAATATAGAAGAACTACTAAGACTAAAACAAACAACTATAAAATATTTAGTTAATTTTAAATGATAGATAATCTCAAAGTCTTAATCTTATATATACTTAGAGATATAGAAATCATAGATATTAAGAAATAATATTAGAAAAAATACTAGACTATGAAATTGAAATTATAAATTGGATAGCACAGTTATACCTGGATAATTACCCAGAAAGATATTATTCAGATTAAGAGATGTTAGAATATATTAGAAAAACTAGAGAAAATCAAGATAATCTAAATAAAGAAATTAATTATAGAAACCGAATTAGAAAAATAATGGAGAATCTAAATGAAAAATTAATATGGATAGAAGAAACCTTAGAAAATTTAAAAAAAAGTACATGTGATAGTTTATATAATTTAAAAAACTCGGGTAGGTTTGATATTTCTGAGGTTTGTTCCTCCATAGCTTTTTCCATTGAAATAAATCTGTTTTTTTAATAACTAAGCAAAATATTTATTGCGGACAGGAAAGAGTATTTGTGCTTCAACACATGAAGGCTTGCTTTGCAATGCCTTCGGTTCCTCTTATTTATAGACTGAATGAATCTTTACAAGAGTATTCACATTTCTTTCACGTTTTCTAAAATTATTCTAAAAAAGTCTCATAATGAGACAAGAATTATTAATGTCATAGTCAAAAAGCCTAAAAAGTCTAAAAAAGGCTAAAAAAGCTAAAAAGGCTAAAAATCTAGCCTATACAAAAACTTTACGAAAAATGAATTTAATATCTTGTCTTCTATTATTACTCGTTGATATCTTCTCGTTGTCGTATCTGCTGCTTTTTCATATCTCCATTATTGCTTCTTATCTTGTATCTTTCAGCTGGCATGCTTATCTTCTTGATTCTTTTATTCTAGGTGGACTTCTGGGATAATATTATCTTCTCCATTACATCTCGAACATTGATGATCTGGATATTTGTGTCCAATTATCTTGCAATATCTTGTCAATAATCCGTCTGAAATAAATCCTCTCTTAATTGCTCTTGCAGTAGATTGTTTTTCTGGGTTAAGTAATGTCATTATCTATTGCCTAACATCTTCCATATCTGCTTTTCGTAGTTCTTTTGAATTTGAATAAATCATCTGATGGTCTCTTGAATAATAGCTCCATATTGGATTTCCATTGGTATAATTATTTGCTAATTCTTGAATAATTGTAGCTAGTCCAATGAGTCGTTTATTTGCGTAGAAATCAGGTATCTTAATTCTGGGTATCTCTAGCTGTTGCATAATATCTTCCGGTATAATCATATCTCTGGTTAATCCTATTTTTACAACTTGTCTAACTGGTTTTATTTCGTCGTATAATATCTCTGCTGGTGCAGTATAACACTTTATATAAAATAGATTTCCTTTGGTTATTCTTTTATAGGTGGTGAATATTTTATATAATTCCTCCATAGCTGTTAGTTCTTCTCCGTCTTGGGTGTATATGGTATTTAATAATCCATAGTCAGAATAAGTTTTTATTAAGCTTGGGTTGGTTTTGGGTAGTGCAATTAGCTTGTTGTAACCTTGTAATTTTTGGATTATATAATTTGTGTTTGGTTCTTTGATATTTGTAGCTCTGGGGTTAAGGTGTAGGAAAGTTTGTACTCTGTAGATATTTTCTATATATTTTTGGGTTGTATAGTTGTAAACTTTTTTTATCTTGGTTCAAACTATCTCGGTATGTGGTAATTTGTGGGGTATGAACAAAGGGTCTTTTTGTGTTTTTGGTATAAATGGTTTCTCAAATATCTTATTCATATTCATGTTCTGATATCTTTGTCTACTAATTCCTCTGCTTGTACCTGCAGAAGTAGATTGATAAGCGTTATAGGTTTTATGGAGTGTCCCATCGTCTCCTTCTAGCTCTGGAACTTTAGTGTCTTCCGATCGACATAGCTCTGCACACTGCTGACTTAGCTGATTTGTAGCTATAGACTTCAGTTTATCTTCATTAGTCTTTAGCTTTTCTATCTCATTACCTATACTGTCCACTTTCATTGAAAGCGTAGTTAGGGTGTTGAGTATTTT
>NW_025876926.1:0-2682 GCF_002878395.1 Capsicum annuum
GAGGAGTACTTAAATACCAATATGAAGCAGAAAAATTAGAACACCATAGTAGATTCTACTCAGGTACATTCAATGAAACAGAAATAAAATGGGAAATAAATAGGAAAGAATTATGTTCATTATATAAATGTTTATTAGCATTTGAGCCATATATTGTATATAAAAAGTTTATTGTACGAATAGATAATACACAGGTACGCTGGTGGTTAACAAAGAAAATACAAAATTCAGTTACAACAAAAGAAATTCGGAGACTAGTCTTGAATATATTAAATTTCACATTTATAATTGAAGTAATTAGTACTAACAAAAATGTTATTGCAGATTACATATCAAGACAAAACTACACAGACTGATATAATAGAAGAGGATACTCTAGAAAAAAATACTCAACACCCTAACTACGTTTTCAATGAAAGTGGACAGTATGGATAATGAAATAGAAAAGCTAAAGACTAATGAAGTTAAACTGAAGTCTATAGCTACAAATCAGCCAACTCAGCAGTGTGCAGAGCTATGCCAATCAGAAGACATTAAAGTTCCAGAGCGAGAAGAAGACGATGAGACACTCCATAAAACCCATAACGTTTATCAATCTACTTTTGCAGGTACAAGCAAAGGAGTTAGGAAAATCACAAATATGAACCTAAACAAGATATTTGATAAACCATATATACCAAATACATCAAAAGATCCCATGTTTATACCCCCACAAATTACCACATACCGAGATAGCCTAAACCAAGACAAGAAGACTTACAACTACACAGCCCGGACATATATAGAAAATATCTACAATGTACAAACCTTTTTAAATACCAACCCCAGAGCTATAAACATCCAAGAACCAGATACAAACTATATAACCCAGAGATTGACCGGATATAATAAGCTAATTGCTTTACCTAAAACCAAACTAAGTCTAGTTAAAACTTGCAATGAATATGGACTACTTAGTATTGTATATACCTCTGACGGAAATGAGGTATCCACTATACCGGAAATATATGAAGCATTTATCATTTTTAAAAGAATAACCAAAGGTACCCTATTTTTTATATAAATTTACACGGCACCAGCAGAGATATTATATGATGAAGTTAAAAAACCCATACAAGTTGTAAAGATAGGAATGACACGAGATATGATTATACCACAAGATATTATTCCACAACCAGAAATACTTAGAATTGAGATACCAAAATTTTATGCGAATAAGAGGATTATCGGACTATCTACAATTTCGCAAGAGCTAGCAAACACATACTGTAACCAAAACCCTATATGGAGTTATTATTCAAGAAATCATGTACTAATATATTCAAATTCAAAGGAATTACAAGAAATAGATATGAAAACTATTAGGCAATGGATTCTGACGTTGCTTAAACCAGAGACGGAACCTATTGCCAGAGCTATCAGAGAAAAATTTATTTCAGAAGAATTATTAACCAGATATTGCAAAACAATTGGACATAAATATCCAGATCATAAATGTTCAAAATGTAATGGAGGAGATAATGATATCCCAGAAGTTCAGCTAGAATAGAAGAAAAATCAACCAAGTAGATAAGAACGCCAGCTGGAAGATACAAGATAAGGAGCAATAATGGAAAAGCAGCAGATATAACAACAAGAAGATGTCAACGGAGTAATAATAGAAGACAAGCTATTAAATTGTGAAAGCAACATGTAAACTTTCACAATTCATTTTACGTAAAGTATTGAAAATTTTTGTATAGGCTAGATTTTTAGACTTCTTAGACTTTTTAGGCTTTAGGCTTTTTGACTATTATTAGCCTAGGCATTACTGATTTTTGTCTTATTAGAAGACTTTTTTGTAAAGTAGATTAATTTTAAAAACGTGCAGATTCTTGTAAAGATTCATTCAGTCTATAAATAAGATGAACCGAAGGCATTGCAAGGCAAGCCTTCATGTGTTGAAGCACAAATACTCTCTCCTGTCCGCAACAAATATTTTGCTTAGTTATTAAAAACAGATTTATTTCAATGGAAAAAGCTATGGAGGAACAAACCTCAGAAATATCAAACCTACCCGAACAGGTAGATTTATTTATGATTATGAATAGCTAAATTCATAATTCCCAACAATCATGGTATGATAAAATAAATTCATGTTTGTTACTTTATAGTAGAATTATTCGAAGAATAATATGTTAAGAAGTTTATTAGCAAAGTGGAAACGGAGAAAAATCCCTAAGAACTATGCTATCTTAAAGGTGAAACCAATGAGGCAAGAAGCCATGGTGGGGAGTAACCAGAGTAGAGACACTGTTTAAGGGAAAAGTATCCAAATTACCATGCTAATAGTAACCGAAGAACATGTTATTTAAGAATAATCTAGTATATAGTAATCTAAAATGACCATATTTTATTATGTACATGATTGAAGGGAATATTTTAAAAATAGTAATTTTATGAAAATGAATAATTATTTATCTGATGTGATAGTAGATAAATTTAAAATACTTATTTTGTATGTACTTAAGGATATAAAAGTAGTAGATATAAGAAAAATCATATTAGAAAAAGCATTTGGTAAATATTATATGACTAGAATAAATTACATACCATACCTACCTAACTACTCTTACAAATACTTACCATGATAAATTACATATATCTAGAATTTTTGGAAAAATATATGAGAAACATACAGTT
>NW_025876927.1:0-1070 GCF_002878395.1 Capsicum annuum
CTTTTCTACACCTTTAGGTGTAGAAAAGATAAAAATCAACTCAAAAACTAATATAGTTCAAGACTTTGATAATGAAAATCCTACCCCATCTGAAATGGATTTTGACATCAATTCTGTTTAACCATGATGACACAACTTATTGATTTTAGTCTTGGCTCTCAGGCAAGAAAATATATTCAGAAAGATTTTTTTTCTGAAAAATGGAAAACTTTTAGGACATGGTTTTTTGAAACTTATACTCCTGATGAATTACGAAATATTTTAGAAGAATTCTATGAAATTTGTGCTTTACATAATAAAATTATTTTCTTTGTACCGTGATTCATGTCTGCATATTTACCGTCTTATGTCAAAATAATCGAAAGATCTTATCAAAATTCTAATGGCACAATTACTCAAGCACTCTATCCTCCTCAGTCTTCCTTAATATTGCTCAATAATACTGGCATGACTTTTTCTGCTTTTCAAAAGTTTGTCAGTGAAGATGTGGGAAAAATTACTGTTTCTGAAATAAATAACCTTATCGCCCAAAATGATTATTTGAGTCTTTATGTTAAGGTTTTAGGAGAACACATTTCCTCTCTTGATAAAAGACTTGACGAATTAATTGAGTTAGTTAACAAACTTAGCACCCAGATGAATTCCTCTAACATTCCTTCTACTTCCAAAATCACTGATGAAGAAGGATATATTTTATCAAAACCTTGTATTCAAAGACCTCCTGAAATAGAAGGATTTGAAAAGGTTTCTCAATTAGACCAATTAGAGAAACTCTTAGATAAAAAATTCTCTCGTTAAACATTCAACCTCTTAATATCTCTGATGATTTTGTACAAAATCTTGAGTCTAATTTTGCTGATAATATTGAGTCTACTCAAAATACTGGCGATGTAATCTCTTCCGAGCTAAATAAGCTAAAAGGTATGATTAAGAAATAACTGGGAAAGAAATACGCTGATATTCCCCGTATGTCTACTGCTTATTATCCACGCCCAACTCCTCAAGATGTTCTGATAGAGGAAAGGGAATGGAATCAGACAAATACTTCTTATAGTGGAGAAGCCATTTAT
>NW_025876928.1:0-1757 GCF_002878395.1 Capsicum annuum
TGATTTGTAGCTAAAGACTAATGAAGTTAAACTGAAGTCTATAGCTACAAATCAGCTAACTCAGCAGTGTGCAGAGCTATGTCAATCGAAAGACATTAAAGTTCCAGAGCTAGAAGGAGACGATGGGACACTCCATAAAACCCATAACATTTATCAATCTACTTTTGCAGGTACAAGCAAAGGAGTTAGAAAAAACACAAATATGAACTAAACAAGCTATTTGGTAAACCATATACACCAAATACATCAAAAGATCCCATATTTATACCCCCACAAATTACCACATATCGAGATAGTCTAAACCAAGACAAAAAGATTTATAACTACACAGCCCGGACATATATAGAAAATATCTACAATGTACAAACCTTTTTAAATACCAACCCCAGAGCTATAAACATCCAAGAACCAGATACAAACTATATAACCCAGAGATTGACCAGATATAACAAACTAATTGCTTTACCTAAAACCAAACCAAGTCTAGTTAAAATTTGCTATGAGTATGGACTACTTAGTACTGTATATACCTATGATGGAAATGAGCTATCCACTATACCGGAAATATATGAAGCATTTATTATTTTTAAAAGAATAACCAAAGGTACCCTATTTTTTATAAAAATTTACACGGCACCAGCAGAGATATTATATGATGAAGTTAAAAAACCTATACAAGTTGTAAAGATAGGAATGACACGAGACATGATTATACTACAACCAGAAATACCTAGAATTCAAATACCAAAATTTTATGCGAATAAGAGGATTATCGGACTATCTACAATTTTTCCAAGAGCTAGCGAACACATACTGTAACCAAAATCCTATATGGAGTTATTATTCAAGAAATCATGTACTAATATATTCAAATTCAAAGGAATTACGAGAAACAGATATGGAAACTATTCGGCAGTGGATTTTGACGTTACTTAAACCAGAGACAGAACCTATCGCCAGAGCTATCAGAGAAAAATTTATTTTAGAAGAATTATTAACCAGATATTGCAAGACAATTGGACATAAATATCCAGATCATAAATGTTTAAAATGTAATGGAGGAGATAATGATATCCCAGAAGTTCAGCTAGAATAGAAGAAAAAACAACCAAGTAGATAAGAATGCCAACTGAAAGATACAAGATAAAAAGCAATAATGGAGATATGGAAAAGCAGCAGATACGACAGCGAGAAGATATCAACGGAGTAATAATAGAAGACAAGCTATTAAATTGTAAAAGCAACATGTAAACTTTCACAATTCATTTTACGTAAAGTATTGAAAATTTTTGTATAGGCTAGATTTTTAGACTTTTAGACTTTTAGATTTTTAGACTTTTTAGGCTTTAGGCTTTTTGACTATTATTAGTCTAGGCATTAATGAATTTTGTCTTATTAGAAAACTTTTTTGTAAAGTAGACTAATTTTAAAAACATGCAGATTATTATAAAGATTCATTCAGTCTATAAATAAGATGAACCGAAGGCATTGCAAAGCAAGCCTTCATGTGTTGAAGCAAAAACTCTCTCCTGTTCATAATAAATATTTTGCTTAGTTATTAAAAAATAGATTTATTTCAATGAAAAAAGCTATGGAGGAACAAACCTTAGAAATATCAAACCTACCCTAACAGGTATATTTATTTATGATTATGAATAGCTAAATTCATAATTCCCAACAATCATGGTATGATAAAATAAATTCATGTTAGTTACTTTATAGTAGAATTATTCGAAGAATAATATGTTAAGAAGTTT
>NW_025876929.1:0-2628 GCF_002878395.1 Capsicum annuum
TATGAAATTGAAACTAAAAATTGGCTAGAACAGTTATACGAAGAAATTTACCCATAAGGATATTATTCAGATTAAGAAATGTTAGAATATATTAGAAAAACTAGAGAAAATCAAGAAAATCTAAATAATGAAATTAATTATAGAAACTGAATTAGAAAAATAATGGAAAACCTAAAAGAAAAATTAATATGGATAGAAAAAACCTTAGAAAATTTAGAAAAAAGTACATGTGATAGTTTATATAATTTAAAAAACTCACTACGAGAAGAACAACACAAAATAATAAATAACATTGATAATCTAGAATTAGATATATATTACAGTACAGATAGGATAAATTATTATACAGAAATTTGTAACTCTGCAATTACTACAGGATAAAATAATAAATTAATGAATATATCTTACGAAAAAAGTAAATCATTAGAAGATATTGAAACAAAATTTAAGGAATATCCACGCACAAATAAAAATAGATTCACTAGAAACCTAATAAATCTATACCATTTTCAAGTATCTAAGTCATTAACAGAACCACATTTAAAACAAAACATCCTCTTTAAAGTCCCTACACTTAACCATTTTAAACTGACTAAGTATCAAAACGAAACAACATTCAAAACAAAAAATCCCCTTTAAATACCTACACTTAACCATTTTCAAGCGAAAAGGTATAAAGAAGAAACCACATTCAAAAGACAAAATCCCCTTCAAAGTCCCTACACTTAACAATTTCAAAGTGACTAAGTCACAAACGTAACCAAATTCAAAACCAAAAATTCCCTTTAAAGTCCCTATACTTAACCATTTTCAAATGACTGAGCATCAAAACCAAACCACATTTAAAACAAAAAATTTCCTTTAAAGTCCCTACACTTAACCATATTCACGTAACTAAGTATAAAACAAAACCTCATTCAAACTAAAAAATCCTCTTTAAAGTCCCTACACTTAAACATTTTTAAATAACAAAGTCACTAACCAAACGACAATCAAAACACTTAAACATTTTCAAATAACTAAGTCACTAACCGAACGACATTCAAAATGCAAAATCTTTATTAAAATCCCTACACTTAACCATATTCAAGTAACTAAGTTACCAACAAAACCACATTCAAAACAAAAAAATTCACTTTAAAGTCCCTACATTGAACCATTTTCAAGTGACTAAGTATAAAAATATAAAAACATTGAAAAGAAAAAAAACCCTTTAAAGTCTCTACACTTAACCATTTTCAAGTTACTAAGTAATAAACCAAACAACATTCAAAACAATAAATCTCCTTTAAAGTCCCAACACTTTACCATTTTGAAGTAAGTAAGTCACCAACCAAACCACATTCAAAACACAAAATCACATTTCAAGTTCCTACACCCATTTTCAAGCGACAATTCACCAACCAAACCACATTTAAAATACAAAATCTCCTTTAAAGTCGCTACACTTAACCATTTCCAAGTGACTAAGTCCCTAACCTAACCACATTCAAAACAAAAAATTCACTTTAACGATCCCACACTTAACCATTTTCAAGTTACTAAGTATAAAAACAAAACCTCATTCAAAACAAAAAATCTCCTTTAAGTCCCTTCATTTAACCATTTTCAAGTAATTAAGACACAAACCAAACCACATTCAAAATAAGAAATCTCTTTTAAACTCCCTACACTTAACTCTTTCCAAATAACGAATTCACCAAACAAACCACATTCAAAACTTCAAATCCCCTTTAAAGTCCCTACACTTAACCATATTGAAGTGACTAAATATCAAAACAAAACCACATTCTAAACAAAAAATTCCCTTTAAAATCCCTACACTTAACCATTTTCAAGTGACTAAGTATCAAAACAAAACCACATTCAAAATCAGAAATCCCTTTAAAAGTCCCTACACTTAACCATTTTCAGGTGACTAAATATCAAAATAAATAAAAACCCTTTAAAGTCCCTACACCTAACCATTTTCAAGTATCTAAGTCACTAACCAAACCACATTAAAAGAAATCTCCGTTAATGTCTTTACACTAAACAATTTTAAAGTGACTTTGTATAAAAACGAAACCACATTCTAAACAAAAAATCTCCTTTAAAGTCCCTACACTTGACAATTTTTAAGTGACTATGTATAAAACAAAATCAGATCAAAACAATAAACCCCCCTATAAAGTTCCTACACTTAACCATTTTCAAGAATTTAAGTCATTAACAAAACAACATTCAAAACAAAAAATCTCATTTAAAGTCCCTACACTTAACCATTTATAAGTAACTAATTCACCAACCAAACCACATTCAAAACACAAAATCACCTTTAAAGTTCCTACACTTAACCATTTTCAAGTGACTATTCACCAACCAAACCACATTCAAAACACAAAATCCCCTTATAAGTCCCTACACTTAACCATTTTCAAATGACTAAATATAAAAACCAAACCACATTCAAATAAAAAAAAATCCATTTTAAGTCCGTACATTTAAACATTTTCAAGTGACTAAGTATCAAAACCAAACTCCATTCAAAACAAAAAATCTAGTTTAAAGACCCTCCATGTAACCATTTTCAACAAAATATATCACCAACCAAACCACATTCAAAACTCAAAATCCACATAAAGGTCC
>NW_025876930.1:0-1465 GCF_002878395.1 Capsicum annuum
TACCAATATGGACAGGACCCACAGGTGGGGCCAAGGGGGATCGGAACCCTATTTGGTAGAAAATCACGCTTTTATACTTAATTAAAATTATTTTTTATGTACATATATAGTATATATATAGTAAATTTTCTTTAATTTTTTCGTGTATTTACTTTTTCATACTTTGAATCCCTTTATTCAAAATCTTGACTGGAGATTCGACAACTGTGTACCAAATACTCCTAATAATTTTTCTATTTTATATTTTTTTCATTTTCATCAAATTTCTATTTTCTAAAATAATAAATTCCTCATTTCTATTATTCAATTTTCAATTAAAAAAAATAATACTCCCTTCATTTAAAAAAAAATGAACGAGTTTGACTTGATACGAAGTTTAAAAAAATAAAAGTCTTTTAAATTTTGTGATTTTAAATTAAAGATTTATCAAATATACCAAAATGTCTTCAATCCCATGGTCTTAAATATGACACATAGAAAGTTAAAATTTAAAAATTGTTAAAAAAAAGAATCATTCTTTTTTAAAGATTAAAAAATAAAAGTAGCTCATTTCTTTTTAAATGGAGGGAGTATATAAAAGGATCCTTTAATTTCACTATTCGCATTTTCCAATTTTTTATGAAATTTATTTTAGGGTTAGGGTTTATCGTATTTCTAATGGCTTCAACAGCAGCGACAAAATCGACGGCGACGGCGGCGGCGACGGCAACAACTTCCGAGAAGAAGAATCCGGTGTTTGTGAAAGTGGAAACACTAAAACCTGGAACACATGGTCATAACTTGACGGTTAAAGTTGTTGAATCGAATCCGGTGAAAGCTACCGGCGGCGGCGGAGGTCGCGGTGGTAGATTATTGGTGAATTCGAGACCTCCGGCGAGGATCTCTGAGTGCCTTATTGGTGATGAAACGGCTTCTATCCTCTTCACTGCTCGTAACGAACAAGGTAAATAAATAAATAAATATATATATATATATATTAAGTTTGTTTTATTTATGTGTTTTTTTTTTGTTTAGTGTTCAATTTTTAGTATATATACTTTTGTAGATGATAAATTTGGCTTGTTATTCTTGAAATGAAAGTGGAAATGAGTGTGAAAAGATGAAAAATTTAATTTTTATGTTTAAATTTGGCTTGTTATTGATTAATCTTTTTCTCATTTTAATGATATAGTTTATAGATAGGTTAATGTGTGGTGAAAAAGCACGAAATTTTGTAGAGGATTTGTATAGCTAAATGTAATTAGTATGGATTGATGCTTAATTGTTGTGATGGAGGTACTTTTATTCATTATTGTGGTGTCGGGGTTAGCATACATGCGCCTCGACTAATATCCATAGGAAACCAATCACGTCTCTCCAGCAATAGGTATCATGTGACTCTATCTAGGCTTGGGAGGGTGTCTTGACTCGCTTATGCACACCTCGATTAGTTCCACGGGATGCTTGTCACCCAAAGTTAATTTTG
>NW_025876931.1:0-2511 GCF_002878395.1 Capsicum annuum
AGAATGATTTATACCTATTTGCCTGTGGAATCCCTAGGATTTCAACTCTTCATTTCGAAGATGATTGAATAAGTTTTCCGTCGACATAAGATGCATCCAAAATTGACACTCGGTGAAGGAGTTAAGGTTAATTTAAGTCCTATACATGAAACACTATCATTCCTATCCTTGGCGCGTTGCAGAGACGGTGTAAATGACGATGGTCAATTTCATGTGGGAATCCACGATGGTGGAGCGTTGCAGAGTGGGCCAAATTCCCATTCGTCAATTTCCAGTGAGCCACTGCAATAGTGGCGCATCGCGGTGGCCGAGGATATCGGGATCCCAGTTATATTTTAATACCGGTCTCATTAAGGGTATATTGGGTATTTTCCCACACCCTTATCAGTCCAAACACGAGATTTCAACTCCAATTGAGCATATTACTCATACATTCACCAAAAATATTCAAGAACACTCTCTAGGGTTCCATTTTAGTAATTCAAATAAATCAAGATTCAACCGTGGGTTTTCAAAATAAATTGAAGATTTGGAATCCCCAAGCCGTGGGCATCAACAAGCATCCTTTAAATTTCTAGATAGAGGTACGTGGGGTTTATCCTAAAAACTACATGGGCTTAAAACCATTAGAGCATGATTTTTAGATTTTTATGCATGAATTTCAAAGGGGTTTTTGAATCTATGTTCTTAATTACGTACTCCGAATGTTTTAATGTTACTATTGTTTTGACCTTGTGGTCCTATCTCCTAAATTGATTTACATGTATACGTATATTTATGGAATATGAGATTTAAGATCGTTGAGAGCATAAATTATGAACTCCCTCTCATGTATTCAATTAAAGATTATGGTTTTATGATTTGAAAGATGTTTTTACAATAGTACAACATTTGAGCATGATTTGAAATTGTTGAGAGGGTGTTTCTTGATATAAATGTGTTTTTGTGTTTAAGAGAAAGAATTGCATGTGAATTGAGAACTTTGATATGACCACCTTGTACTGTACTACTGAAATGCTTGACAAAGATGAGTTCCTTGCATGTGTTTACATGAGATCTGAGAAAGAGTTTCTTTCAATTGAATTATTGAAATGGTGGTCCCAAAACTTGTGTTTTGAAAATAAAGATTTACGATAGACTAATAATGGCTCAAAGATGTGACTTGCAAGTCAATGGTATGATAATACCATATGTATTTATGCCATAACAGACTATGTTTTCAGGGCATGTTTTCAGAGTATGTTTTCAGAGACTGTATGTTTTGATAGAGTTTTAAAAAAGGGCTTAAAGAGGGTTAGGTGGTTACTCGAAGAAGGCGTGAGTTCAACCAACTCTTAGCATGAAACTGTATTTGCCGAGATGGGTAGATTATTATTGTACGCTGGCAAAGGCCGTGTGGCATCGTAGATTCAGAGACTCTGACCCTTGCGGCGTACTTGGGTTGGGGGCTTCGCTGCCGAGTTAATGGCAGTTTTCATATAGCCCATGGAATATTTCAGAGTTGCAGTGTATACCACCTAGCGCAGAGAGTAACACAGATTTCTCAGAGTTGAGATGATCTTTACAGAGTCTTTAAAATGCCCATGTGAATTCTTACTATATGATATACTTATGAACTGTTTTAAATTGCTCTCATACATGTTGAATAATAAATGATTATTTTGGATATGCTCTGCGTACCAGTACATTTGTATTGGCCCCCCTTCCCCTACCTCTCAGGTTCTAGGACTCAGTCTAGGGGTCCAGATAAGTAGTAGATAATTCAGACAACTGATCAGATTAGGCAGTGGTGAGCCTTCTCTATTTTAGAAGGCCTGTCTTTTTAGATCATATCACTTATTTCAGTTTTGGTCTACTGGGGGCATTGTCCCAGTTTCAGACAGTTGTTAGATTTTCATGTAGTAGAGATTTCGCAGACTGAGTCAGATGTTATTTAGATGTACTTGATTTACAGTTTCCATACTTAGGTTGAATTCAGAATTGACCATGTTTCCTATGTTTCCGCATTTTCTTTTATTATATGAATGTTGTGCATGATTACCAGATAGAGAAGGATGTTCCGAGCCTTTATGGTTCGGGATGTCCGTCATGGCCAGGCCCTAGTTCGGGTCATGACAAGAGCTCCCTAGACCCCACTAGGTATGTTGTTGCTATTATGGAGCTGATTTTCAGCTATCGAAAACATCCGATCTATCTCACCAGCCTCTCTACATCACCTTCGAAGTAGAGGTAAGGTCTGCATACACTGTAGAGCTCCCCAGACCCCACTGGGTATGTTGTTGGTGTTATTGAGCTGGTTTTCAGCTACCTTTTTTTCTTATACATGCTAACTTTACCAATGAAATTTTGTGTTTTTTGGTAGTTTTATGAGGCGTGCATTTTAGGCCGTGTTACTTGAACTCTCAAAAAATGTTGCCGCACTCGGGTCGGATTCTCCAAAAATACATTACTTTTGGAGTATATGACAGCAACCATCATTTTTGAAGAGTATGCTGGGCCACGTAAGTTTTA
>NW_025876932.1:0-22057 GCF_002878395.1 Capsicum annuum
AAAGGTCAAAAGGAACTCTCTACCTAGATTGGCCAAAAAATATTTGATCACTCTATTGCCCTACTATTGGGAATTCAGGCTCAAGTAGGTTCCTAAATTTGACAAGTGATCATAATTCTAGGCATGAGAAATGGGTTACAGTCAAGAATAGCTCATTGATTGAAAAAGTTCAAAGCTCATAGATGAAATATCTGACTTTGTTCTCTCTCTCTCATGACATTTTAGGTGAAGGTGTATTACTTTGAAAAGATGATATACAACAAGGAAGTGTATGAAAAGAAAGTCTACAGACTGATAAAAGGAGTGAATATAGATTATGATTAGTCAGAAAAGCTATTTAATCCTCAGCGGTAGAAAAATCTCAAAAATTAAAGATTGTATTCATGATGATAATCGTGAAGGGATCGAAGGTGCAGATGAAAATGATGACTAATTTAGAATGATAGTCACATATTCTAGCTCTAGTAGTAAACCATCAAAAATGTTCTTGACAGAATTCTCAGGGACCTAGTCCCAAAGGAATTCATATCAAAAGAAGAAACTTGAAGCAGTGTGAATGAAGCAAAAAAAAAAACTTGTGCCAAATTCTCAGAACAAATGGTAGATCTCTAAATAATTCCAAAAGGAAGGTGTGTTGAGGTTAAATAAGAAAAAATGAAGTTGAAGGAAACAGTGATTCAAATTGACCTGACCTAATATGTGAATTAATATTTCTCCATAAAATTAGCTATGTTCAGGAGATAGGTATCCTTGATAAAGTTGGTGCATATTAGTCTAGCTCAGTACTATACCCTTGATGGTGTTCACCTATAGTAAAAGCTTAGGATGTGGACAAAAGTGACAAGCACAAACTTGAAGAGTCACTCAAAAAGAGGGATCTGGTCTCATCACTCAGGTTAGTATCACTGCGGTGTACTTTAATAATCATGAAATGCTATTAGAGAAATCCATGTATCTTTTCCTTCCCTCATAAAATTTGTAAATTCATTTGCAAAATAAAGATTAACTATTATCAAAACCAAACATTTCATTCTCTTATGACAAAGGTCACCTCTTCAAATTACAAAAATAGGATACTTCCCAATCAGTGTCTCAACTCATCACTCATTGCCTCCACTAAACCAAACTGATCCTTCTCATTCTTCTTTTTCCAAAAATTTAAATTGAATATTACCTCATCAAATATATTGATCCTTCAGAAACCAAAGCCATAGAAAACTTCATCTTAGGTCCTCTAAGTTAAAGTCTAGTAACTCTGCTGGAATGAGGCCAAAGTACATAAGTTGTGAAATAAAAGAAAGCCTATGAGAGACCTAGTCCCAGGAAGAAAAAGATTTTATTGAAAGGATAGAGGCAAGTAATAAGACCAAAGGATGAGATGAAGAATGTGTATGGTTTTAAAGGGATTAAAATATTGATGACTCATAAAGTTCTCCCAGGAAAGAACTCTTGATCCTAAAATATGTGAGAAAAGGGGAGATATGAAATTCCATATGGGTACCTCCTCAACAAAGTATTTGATCACTTTGGGGTAGTTGGTGAAAGAAGTCACATAGAATAGCCAAGATGATATTCAATTTGAACAAAACCTGTGGAGAATATATATTAAGTATCTAGATAACTAGTTATTCAGGAAAAGTTAGGAAAGGAAATGAAGGAGTTAAGAATTAAGTCAATTGTCAAAGATGTTGGATTAAATTTATTTAACATTGCTGAATCAAAGGCTATCCTCTGAAAGACTAAGTGCCACTGATAAACATGCAACTGAAAATGCAAAACTGCAGGCAAGAATGGCCAAATTGAATACTGAAGTGAAGATTCTTACCAAAATAGTTGGTGGATACTCACATTACTATAGATACAAGAATGGAGTACTGCTTAAGTCCTTTTTACCCAATCTTTCTTTCACCTGAGCCTTGTTATCCTCATTCTCTCATCAGCCTTGTGTCAGTTCCATATCTTGGTTCTCATAATGGCTTTTAAAGACTGTTATCTTATAATTATAATTTTAGCCTACTCTACTGGTACTAACTATTATGAGTGAATGAATCTTTAGTTTGTTTATCTCATTTGTCTCCTTGCTTTAGAGTTGTTCTATATGTTAGTATTTCTCAAGTGGCCATGAGTTAATTAATCTGTGCTTATATTTACAATTGGTTTACTGTTAATCCTTATTAATTATTCTAAAAGAGGGAATACTGAGTTCATGTAGTAGGGACTAGGCACCAGGTAAATTAAGATGCAAATGCAGACCGGAAGAGAGTCACACTGACAAGGAGAAGTGTGTAAATGCAAATGCACCAAATAAAATAAAGGTGCATAATTACAGAGGGAATTTTTTTCTGTAAATGAAAACAAGGGACCAAGTCTTTGTGTTGCATGATAAAAGAGGAAGCATAATGATAGGGTGAACATTGATCTTCAGGTGGTAATTAGTCTGATTAAATGTAATGAATGTGCATTAATGGTCAAATTGTATGGTTTGGTTTGACATCATCAAAAAAGGGGAAAATTGTTATATGTAGTTTTGATGATGAGCATCTAAGCTAAGAGGGACCAGGTCCCTATATTTGCAAGATACAGTACAGCTGGCAGGCGTCTTCTGCACAATATTGTCATCTTGTGTAACAAACTTGCAGGTGCGATTTTATGCTATTTTGAACTAACATAGACAGCTAGTCCAATGATCTTTCAAACCCTAATCATCACTCAGATATAAAAGAAAAGAGATGCCTCTTCAACAATCAGTTTTTGCTAATTCTAAATAGAGAAAAGTGAGGCTGCAAAAACTCTATTTCAAGACTTCTCAAGTATTGCTCATATTTTTAACTTTGTACTTTCTTTAAAGAGTGAGTGATTGTTTTAGAGTGTTGATTTGTAAAAGAACTACTCATGTTATAAGAGTAATATTTTCTTATTTTGAGTGCTACTTAGGTAGAGTTGCCTAAGCATGAAACTGATTAGAGCTAATAAATATAGGGAGAGTCTTCAGAAGAGTTACCAAGATGAGCTGGTAGTAGAGTTGTTGCTAGCGCAAGGAGCCTATATTTAGGCTGGAATCTAGACTCAAGATGTTGATTATGGTGAATTTCATTAATGCTTGTAAGGGAAAGCCATGGTTTTTCCCATACTGAGTTTCCACGTAAAAATTCTTGTGTCTTTACTCTTTCTGTACTGCCTTTAGTTTTCCTATACTTGATTGTTTTATGTCTTGTGTTTGATTTCGAGAGACTTGGTCCCTTACTATGTGGAGCAAGCCCAAAGGTTTTCAACAGTCTCTATCGTCATTCAAAAGTCTATAAAAATACAACTGCCATCTTTTTTTGATGTGAACGGCCTCTACCAATACTCTGTCATCCTCCCCCTCAATGCACTTCACTTGGTTAAGCTCATGACCTTTACGCTCCCTAGCCTTAACAAGCCTATACAACCTTTTTTCCCCATCTCTTTCCTCCAATCCTGCATACAAGCTCTCACACGACTTTCTTAGCAGCCATAACAGCTAACTTGGCCTCCTTCCTAGATAACTTGTAATCCTCACTACTCACTTATCACTGCTCATCATTCTTACTCTCAACTAACTTAGCATATGTCACTTTCTTATCCTTTGCATTCTTTTTAACTTTTTCATTCCACCACCAGTCCCACGGATGCTGGCCAGACCGGTATCTCGAGACATCCAACTGATATTTCAGCTTTTGATGAAACATTTTATACCTTTTACAAGGTATAATTGTGTGTTTTCAAGAAAATATTGTTGTATTTGATGTTGGATTTTAGTGTTTTCAGGTCAAAGACTTAGCTGAATGATCTGAGGTGATTTTATAAACTTTTATATCATTTTCTAGCTTATTTCGCCTTGTTTTGAGAGTAATTAGTGTGCTTAACATGTTCATATTGATATAAATAAGAATTTAAGTGTCCAAGTGAGTGATTATAATGTTCAAAGTATTTTTTAAACAAGTTTGTGCTTAATTGAGTCATTTGGAATTCAGTCCGAAAAACTAGTTTTACTAGCTTGAGTTAGGTGTGTATCTAGTTGGCTTCGTTGGATTATAATGTGTTTAATTTATTCCAAATATTTAATGGTGTAGTTATGAGTGGAATAACTTGTTTGTAATATGCAAAACTTAATTTGATTAAGTCAAGAGTTGGAATAATAAGTAAAAGATCATTGCGAATTTGCCCTATCATAGATCTTGTTTTGATTTGTTATTAAGAATATTGTGTTATTTTGATCTTTAATTTGTGGTGTGTGATATTTTAAAAGTCTTTGTGAGATGAATACGGTGATATATTGCTGAAAAAGAGGTCGAAAATTCATTGAAAATACACTAAAAAAAGTATAAACAAAATAGGATATTCAACACTTAACCAAAATTTTAAAAGCAAATTCTAGTGAATCGATCCAAAGTCAATGCGTCACATCGATATTTCCATTGCTACCAGTCCAGCGAATGCAGTTGATGCAGCGCGTTGATAATTCAAAACAGAATAGTAAAACGCGCTGACACGGACAAAACTAGTCCTATTTCAATTCAAAGTAGGCACGAAAAATAAGGATTTTTGGTGGGATTTTGTTACCACGTGAAGGGCTGCCTAATTCCATTATAATTAGGATATTTTAATATAGCGGAGGATAGATGGTCACTTGGATAAAAATTGGAAGATATATATTAAGAGGACCTGGACACGTATTGTACGGACGGAGCACCATTTTGAGGAAAAATACAGAGGCTGCTACATGATTAATTAGGTTTTAATTATTTTATTTAGTTTTAAATTTTTTTATAATATATTCAATTATTTGGATCGTGATTATGAATATTAATGCCTAAAAATCTACTTTCTGGGGTTAAAGCAAAAACATGAGTACTATTGTTTTGGATTAATTTCATTAATTTTGTTTATCATATTTGGTTGTTTGTTTATTCTTGTTTTAATTATTTTATGGATTGATCACCCATAAAATACATATATTGTCTACCTTTTGATCTCGGGAGAGGGAATAGGGAGATGGAACATGGAAATAAATAAAGTTTGGGTTTTTATTCTTTTATAAAATAAAGAATTAAACTTAGCGTCTAGGATAGGGATGTACTTCGATGCCTTACTTGATTCATACGTAGGATGATAGCTTTAACTAACTTAATTGAATTATTTCATCTCCGCTTAATGATGTAGTTGTAATGTCCAAATTAGGTAAAAGATTATAGGTTGGTAAACAATGATCATGCAATTAACCCTACAAATCAACCACCAAGATGAGAAAATTAACACATTAATTTCAATAACATAGTATGATTGTTTGAAGTACTTTAACCCTGGGCTTTTCCTCATTGATTGTTCCAAGAATTTAATTTTTGCATTATTTATTTTATTTTTAATTTTCAAAAATTAAAAACTCTCTTTTTGGTTACTCTTGAACTAAATTAATCTAAACTGTGAACTAGAATTAAATCATTGTTAAATCAAGTCTCTGTGGGATCGATATTCAGCTTTTTTGAAGGCCACTATATTACTTGGTAGACCACGTACACTTGCGTGTGCGCTTGGGTGCTGTCAAGTTTTTGGCGCCATTGTCGGGGATTTATTATTTCACAATTGTTTATTTTAGTTTTACTTTTAGATTTATTTGGTGTTTTTTACACTTGGTCTTGGTTTTGTGTTTGCCGAAAATAGGTTTTCAAAGTAGAAAGATGACAAGGGATCACGACTTGGTTGAACCAAGCTCCAAACCTAAGCAACATTACCATCAACGTAGGAGAGAAGCAATCCTTCTCCCCAGAATTTTGTAATTAGAAGAAGACCAACAGAATCCTACTCCTATGGCTGAACAACTAGTAGCAGGCGAGAAGGTTAGGAAAATGGCACACCCACTTCCAACGAGCTTAACTTCCCCAATTCAAGAATCAGAACCTGGGGGGAATTTCAAGTTAAAACAAAATATGGTTGTAATACCCCATACTTTTTCCTAGCTAATTTCATCTCAAAAATGTTTAGCATTAGCTTCTAAATTGAATGATAGTTATTCAATGACGAATTTTTAAGATTTTAACTTTTTTTCATGTGGGAAATTCAATAAGCTTTCCATCGATATAAGATTCACCCAAATCTCATAAGTGGATCAGAAGTTACGACTATTTTAAATTTCTATCATAAAACAGCGCTATATAAGTCAGTGGCGCGCCGCGCCACAAGAGGAAATGTCATTTCACAAATTCCAGTAGGGGTCCGCGATTATGACGCGTCACGCCAGGGTCCAAATTCAGGATTATCCTTTTCCAGTGTCTTAGCGTGATTTCCCCAAGTCACGCCAAAGTTCTAGGTCGCAAAGGAAGGGGCAACGCGATGGCTCCGCATTGTGCCATCCCTTAGTTTCTCAATTATCAAACTCCAGTGACACGGTGCGATAGTGCTGCGTCGCACCAGGGATTCAATTCGGGAAATTTTTATTGAAATTACAAGACACGTCCAGGGTTAAAATGGTTAATTTCCCACCCCTATTTAAGCCCTTTAACACGTGATTCAGCCACTTTTCAACAAAAATACACTCTCTTCTCTCAAAAATCTCTCAAGAACAATCTAGGGCTTTTCATAGAAGATTCAGAAAATCACAAATTAAGGTATGCGTAGTGTTCATTCATGGATTCCTTTCGTCCATAAAGCCCAAAAATCTCTTTTCTAAGTTTAAGTTTATGGATTTATTTATGAATTCAAGTTGGGTTTGTTTTGTTTATGTTGAGAATGATCAATTGAATTAAAATCCATGTTGGATGACCAATTTTATGTGGAATTGATTTGTATAAATATGTGTATTCATGTGAACCTATGAATAAACCCTAGATGATGAAATTAGAGATGAATCATGATGATTAATTGTTGTATAATGTTGTCTACATGTATTATGCCTACCATGTGTTTTATTAAATGCCTGAATAAAGGAACAGTGCCAAACTAGTATGATATCATGAAATCCCCATGTATGTACAAATTATGCCTATCACATGTTTTAATGGAATGCTTCTATAAAGGTAATATGGATTATGATGTTAGTTATATGTTCAAGTAAGTTATGCTTGGTTAGTTTTCCTTCCATTGAGTCCTGGGGGTACTTGTACCCAAAATATTAGTTGTGTGCCTAGAGCCATGTTATGTTTCCATGATACTCTCAGTCAAGTTATGAATCCTTAGACTTCAGACAATCTTTTGACTTAGGAAATCTCTATGATCTCATGAACTCAATCAGTTGTTAGATATCAGTAATATTCCGTCAGTCAATGGAATTTAGTAACCCAGTCCATGTTCAGTTCATTAAACTTTGTTTAGTGTCTATTCAGATGGGAGTAGAAATTAGCACCGAGTGAACCCAAGGATGGGAACTCTCCTGTTATATGAGGGTGTGATTCTTAGAAGCAATCTTTGCATTTCAGAACTATGTAGCCAGCATAGCTTGAGACATCATAGCCTGCTATATGAGGGTACATGAGGTGGCTTAGCCTGCTATATGAGGGTTCCCACCATTCTCACTAGAGTTACCTGTTATTTTAGGGTTACTCACATGTTGTCCTTACTAGTGGCATGGTATTGACACCCTTCCAATCAGGGCATAAATTGAACCTCAATTCGGCTATAGTGCATTATTTGGGGCATGTTGGTTAAATGACTACCTCCTACAGTCTCAGCATCAGTCTTAGTAATAGAACTCTGATAGTTCTTCAGATTTCAAGACTATCAGATACAGTCAACTCAGACATAGTACAAAACTCAGATAGTTCTATCAGATTCAGGACTGTCAGATACAGTCACTCATGTTATCAGTTATATTCAGATTTAATAATCATGTTATCACAGTATTAGTATCAGTTGTTATGTCTCATGCATGTATTATCACGCTCATTATAGTTAGTCAGTTATTATTATTGTTCATGCATATGAACCCCATGCATTCAGCCTATCTCACATGCATACCAGTACATTCAAAGTACTGACGCATTTGCCCTATGATGTCTTATACTATAGGTTCAGAGACACGAGCTCCAGATCAGCAGTAGATTACAGTTTCAGCATTCAGAGTTAAAAGTGAGTCCTCAATATTCGAGGACATGATTATTCCATATTAACTCATTAATTAGTTTATTAGTTGGAGTTAGTTGGAAGCATGTCCCATCAACTCCTTACTCTGACAGTTCAGTCAGTTAGTGGCTTTCTAGACTATCATGTTCAAACAGTTATTTCAGTTGTTTTGGGTATTTCATACCCCATACAGATGTTATATTTTTATCAGTTATGTTACAGTTTTGAACCTTATAGCCTTTTAATTTATTTTTTCATATTATAAAGTATTTTATGCAGTATACAGGTACAGATATTAGTCATGGGTTAGCTTATGGTCCTTCACGGTCATGAGCACCGTGTAGCATTTTGGGTACCAAATTTGAGGCATTACAAACTTGGTATCAGAGCCTAAGGTTCAATAGAGTCCTAGGAAGTCTGAAAGCTGCATCTAGTAGAGTCCTGTGCATGGGTGTGTTGCACGCCACATTTATGTACAGGAGGTTATAAGATGTTTTAGGAATAGTTTTCCCTCTTTCAGTATTCATGTCATTCTAGTGAGCATAATATTAAGTCAATCTCCCAGTCTGATCCATTCTCCATTTATTCTATAGAACATTCCTCCTAAAAGAAGAAATGGAAATCAATCATCCCCTCAGCCCAAGGATCCTTTGGGTGATCATGTTTCTCATGCGGAGTTCAGGGCCGCATTCACTACTCTTAATCAGTCAGTTTCCGCTCAAAATTAATGGCTAAGAGTTACTTCGGCCAACCCAGTGGACAATTCTGCCGCAGCTAGGATTCAGGAATCACCCGAATGAATCCTCCATCCTTTCTCGGGTCTAAGATAGATGAGGACCCTCAAGAATTCCTAGATCAAGTGTAGAAGGTTACAGACATAATGGGGGTTATGTCTAGTGAGAGTAATGAGCTATCTACATATCAGTTGCAGAATGTTGCTTACACTTGGTTCAAGCAGTGAAAGTCAGAGAGGGCAGATGATGTAGTGTCAGTTGAGTGGGAGGAGTTTCCTTCAGCGTTTCTTGATAGATTCTTTCTCCTAGAGCTTAGAAAATATAAGGTGCTAGAATTCATCAACCTCAAGAAAGGAAATATGATAGTGAAAGATTATTGTCTTAAGTTTACTCAATTAGCCAGATATACCCCTCATGTGGTTGCAGATAACAGGGCAAGGATGAGTAAGTTCATTTCAGGGATGAATGATAGCATGGTTAATGAGTGTAGATCCACCATGCTGAATAGTGATAAGAATTTAGCCAGGCTCATGACTCATGCTCAGTAGGTAGAGGAGCATAAGATTAAGATAAGGGAGAAGCAAAATAAGAGAGCGAAGACAGGTAGTTTCAACTTCGCTCTACCTAAGTCAGAAGGAGGAAACCGTTCTCAGTTTTGTCCTAAGTCATCAGTTTTAGCTCCTTCTTTAGCCAGTGCTCCAGTTCCTATGTTCAGAGAGGGTAACAATGATAGAACTCCAGGCTCTAAGTCCCAGGGCAGTGTTAGCAATGCCTGCACGTATCCTCTTTGCCAGACTTGTGGCAAGCACCATCAGGATATTTGTAGAGCTGGCAGTGGTATTTGTTTCAGATGTGAAAAAACAGGCCATAGAGTTAAAGACTATACTCATCTAGGTACTGAGGGTTAACAAAATCGCTCCTCAGCTCAGTCCGATCGCCCAAATCAGCAGGGTGCTATCTCCAGTGCTACTAGTGGGCAACACCCAAATCGTCTCTATACTCTTCAATCCCAACAGGATCAAGAAAATTCTCCTGATATAGTGACTGGTATGTTACAGATCTTTCATGTGCATGTTTACGCTTTGCTAGATCCAGGTTCTTCCTTATCATTTATTACTCCCTATATAGCAGTTGATTTCGGAGTCAGTCCTGAAATTCTAGCAGAGCGCTTTTTAGTCTCTACCCCAGTGGGTAAAATCATCATAGCTTAGTGGGTATACAAGAACTTCTCGATTATTATATTTCAGAAAGTCACTTTAGCAGACTTAGTCGATGTAATGCCCCGTAAAATCCTCTTCCAATCAGAGCCTTAGAGTGTATTTGGTAAAGCGAAAATCTGAGTCAAAATATTTCAAAAATATCCTCCCAAGTATGAAATAATTTGAAAATTATGTGGGAATCTATTTGAGTATGAATTAAGATCATAGAGGTCCCCTAACTCATGGACGAGTTGAAAACTTTTCTATCGTTCAAGTTTTAGTGCCCGTCAAAATTTGGGTCAACTTTAATCAACCATAACTAATTGTATATGAAGAACTGGGTGGATTTCTATATATCAAATGAAAGATCTTTGAATTAGATTTCCAATGATACCAATTTCGTCAAAATCCGATATCGGAGCAAAGAGTTATTCCCATTTTACTCCAGCCTATCAAGTTGGAAAATGGTGAAGACGTATCTGATGGGCTATCACGTTTCTGAAGACCTTTTCTATGACGTCGTCACATTCTGATGATATTTCTGAAGACGTCGTCAGCCCTGGACAAAAAATCAAGAATTTGGACCCCTTTTGTGACGACTATTCGTGATGGCCTATCACGGACCTGACAGCCTATCATGGATGGCGTCAAGAACATTTTTCCAGCAATTCAAGGGCATTTTTGCAAGGGTTTTTTGGTCATTTATCACCCATTTTGAGCCTCTATAAATATGATAACCCACTTCCAAAAGCCTAATTTCATCATTTTTCTCTTCTAATTCTCTCAATAGAGTATAACTAGCGTTTCATCAAGAACTTTAATCCTCCAAAAATCATCCATAAATTCTTCAAGGTTTCTTCAAGAATCAAGTTCCTCATAGTGTGGGCTTCAAGAATTTATTTATTTCAAGTGTGAATAAAGTTTCAAGCACTAAAGTTCATCCAATTTCAAAGGTTAAGGTATGTAGATGTTGATTCTTGGGTCCCTTTCATCCAAGAAGCTCAAGAACCCTTTTTAAAACTAAAAGATTTTTATGTCTAGGAGTTATTAATAATTTTTATGATTTGAAATAGATGTTTAATGTGTTGTTGAGTTTTGATTTATGTTTGACTACAAAATTTATGAGCTTTGACCCTAGTATGTGGAATTCATGTGATGTTGTGATAGACCCTCTCAAAGTTGTTGTTTTTTTCATGTGATGTGTTCATGACTTTTGGGTGTAGAAATGGTTGAAAAAGTGAAGAACGTTCCCCATAGGTTTGATAAAGAGCTTAGGTGAAGCATAAGGGCCACTATAGTATGTTGAATAGGAAACCCCAAATTGTGAGCTAGTTCATGCATGCCTAGTGTTTGATAAAATGCCTTAGTGAGTGAAATGTTCCAAGATAGCATGAAATCCCCAAGTAGGTGTAAAATCGGTCATGTCTAGTGATTGTTGAAAGACCCCAGTGAACAAGTCGAGATATGATGGTTGTAAATTCTCTAATTTTTTTATCTTTGATATATGCTAAGCTTTTAATACATGTCAAGTGGTTAGCAAGTAAATAGTGACGTGTTAGTATGAAGTTTCCCCAAATCAAGTGATATCCAAATACATGACAAGACCGATATAGGTATGAAGTACTTGATATAAGATCTTATTGAATGGGGTATAATCTAATAACATGTCTTCCCTAGGCTAGTATATAATGGTGAACCAATGTTGATGATCCATAAAGGTTTGGAGTGGCCCTTTGGTGGTTATGATGATGAATAGAGGTCTATGTTTCCTAAATTCTTAATGCGATGTCCTAAGGATCTTGAGAGGGAAAGTATGTTATGATGCCCAACTACTTGAAATGATGCTTTAACGATTGAGATAATACATGAATGATTGTAATGATGAATGAATGCTTGTAATGATAAATGAATGATTGTAGTGATGATAGATGACCGTGATGATGCATGAATGATTTATGATGAAGAATGATTATGTCTTAATTTTATGTTATAGAGTCCTGGGGGTATTTATACCCAAAAATAGAGTTGTTGTCTAAAGCCCGTGTCAGTTTCTCAATAATTCCAATCGAGCCATGATTCTCAGAACTCAGTGAACTATAGAACTCTGTATCTCCAGACAAGTGCAAATCTTAATAAAGCTCAGTAATCTCAGTTATCTCTGTAATCTCTGTATCACTAGTAATCTAGCCTTAGACCTATAATCAGCTCAGTTCTAATAGTATTCAAGTGATTCAATCCTAATCTCAGAAGCGATTCGAGTAATCCATTCAAGCTCTGTATCATCAGTCAGATACCATAATTCGATATCTTTTTCATCACATACGAAACCAAGTGATCTCAGCGTAACTCAGTCAGACCTTTTGAGTAATATGATCAGTGTCAATTCAGTTCAGCCAATGTTCAGTTGAGAATTCAGTTCTGAGTCTTTCAGTTGGGAGTAGAAACTAGCACCGAGCGAGCTCAAGGATGGGAACTCACCTACTAGTAGAGGGTGTGATTCTTCGAAGTAATCCTTGTGCTCTAGAACTACATAGCCGGCGAGGTTGAGACATCACACCTATTAGTTGAGAGTGGATGAGAGACATCATACCTGCTAGATGAGGGTAGATGAGGTGGCTTGACCTGCTAGATGAGGGCTCCACCGTTCTCATTTGAGGACCTTCTAGATGAGGGTCACATAGAGTTGTCTTTACCAGTGGCACGGTAATGACACCCTTCCAACTAGGGAACAAGTTAGTCCCCACCTATGGTAGGTCAGGGAATGTTGGTTAAGTGACTATGTCCCATAATTTCAGTTTCAAATTTTGTCTCAGTTTTAGAATCAGTCTTCAAAAATCAGGACTGTTGATACAGTCATCTATCATTGTGAGAAACTAAGATAGTTCTATTGATTTATGGGTCATCCCATCAGATAGACTTGGTCTCACATACAGTTATTTTATATCATATTCAGAGATATGTCGTCAGACAGGCTTGATCACAGTATTAGATTTCTATTGAGCAATTTTGTTAGGAGATTCAGATATAATCATGTTTCTTATCATTGATAAAGCTTCCAAAATCATCTGTTAGAAAGGGTGATCTCTAATCCTGTTAATCAAAAGCAGTAAGTCCAAGAATTCTATCATTGATGTAAGCACATTCAGATCTTCAGTTATCAATATCAGATAAGTCTGTGATTCAGTATCTTAGTGTCAGTATTGAGTTCAGTCTACAGTAAAGTGATATCTGAGTTTCAGTATCTAAAGTTGCGATAATTGTGTTCAGGTTCTATGCATTCATGTATGTGTTCTCATGCGGCATTTTCATGATTATTCAGTTTAGATATTGCACATGCATGAACCCTTGCATTAGCCTACACCGTCTACATACTTGGTATATTTTTGTACTGACGCATTTATTCTATGGTGTTTTATTTGACACCATAGGTTCAGAGGCACATGATCCAGTTTATCCTCAGCAGTTTGGTCCCATTCAGCAGAAGTAGCAGTGAGTCCTCTTCTTTTAAGGATGAGTCTCAATTTACTACTATTGTTTCAGACTTTGTTTATTTTCTGTTGACGGAGTTAGTTGGGGACATGTCCCATCAACTCCACAGTTCAGACGGATGTATTAGTATTCAGTTTTCAGCTTTGAGTATGTATAGATGTGTTGAACCTTATGGTAAGTTTCTGTATTTTTCAGATATTATGCATTGTACAGGAACAAATATCAGCAAAGGGTTAGCTTATGGTCCTTCAGGTCCATAATCACCGTGTGACATCTTGGGATGGGATCTCGAGGTGTTACAGTTGAATTAGAGATGACTAATTTTGACATCATTCTCGGCATAGATTGGCTTCATTTCTGCTATACCACAGTCGACTGTAGAAATAAAATAATTCAATTTCAGTTCCCAAATGAACCTGTCCTTGAGTGGATGGGTAGTGTATCCGCTTTCAGGGGTCAGCTTGTTTCCTACCTTCGGGCAAGGAAAATGATATCTAAAGGATGTGTCTATCATTTTGTTTGAGTTAAGGACACTAGTTCCGAAACTCCCAGTCTTGAATTAGTCCTAATAGTGAATGAAGATTTTGATGTCTTTCCTAAAGATCTTCTAAGAATTCCTCCCAAAAGGGAAATAGACTTCGGCATTGACCTTCTTCTAGATACTCAGCCTATATATATTTCGTCATACAGAATCACACCAGCAGAACTCAGAGAACTGAAAAAACATTTGAAGGATCTCTTAGATCAGGGATTCATCAGGCCTAGCATTTCCCCGTGGAGCACTTCAGTGTTATTCGTGCGCAAGAAAGACAGTTCTTTTAGGATGTGTGTAGACTATCGTCAAATCAATAAGGTCATGGTCAAGAACAAGTATCATCTTCCCAGAATTGATGACTTATTTGAACAAATAGACCTTAGATCCGGCTATCATCAGCTCAGAGTTAGGAAATGTGACATTTTGAAAATAGCTTTTCACACCCAAAATGGTCCATTTGGTCTTACCAATGCCCCAGCCGCTTTCATGGACTTGATGAGCCGTGTGTTCAAGCAGTACTTGGACATGTTTATTATAGTCTTCATAGATGATATCCTGGTCTATTCCCATAGTGATCGCGATCATGCAGACTATCTCAGAACAGTACTTCAGACTCTTAGAGATAATCAGTTGTCTACCAAATTCAGTAAGTACAAATTTTTGCTAAGGCCATTAGCATTCCTTGGTCACATCATTTTCGGTGATGGCATTAGAGTAGATCCTTAAAAGACCAAAGCAAAAAGAAACTGGCCTCGTCCTATCTCTCCATCAGATATGAAGAGTTTCATGGATTTAGCTGGCTATTATAGATAGTTTGTTGAGGGATTTTCTTCTATTGCATTCCGTATGTCTAGATTAACTCAGAAGAAAGTAAAGTTTCAGTGGTCAGGTCCTTGTGAGAAGAGTTTTCAGGAGTTGAAGACTCGACTCACCTCAGCTCTAGTCTTAGCTCTCCCAGATAGCTCAGATGGGTTCGTAGTGTATTATGATACATCCAGAGTGGGTCTAGGTTGCGCCCTCATGAAGCATGGTAAGGTCATAGCCTACGCCTTCAAATAGGTTAAACCCCATGAGAGAAATTATCCTACTCATGATCCTAAGTTAGCAGCCATAGTATTTGCCTTAAAGATTTGGAGGCATTATCTATACGGTGTTTATGTAGATATTTTCACAGATCATAAGAGTATTTAGTGTGTCTTTTCTCAGAAAGATCTTAATCTTCATCAGAGAAGGTGGTTAGAGCTCTTGAAATATTATGACATAAGTATCCCCTATCATCCAGGCAAGACCAATGTAGTGGCCGACGCTTTCAGTAAACTGTCTATGAGTAGCGTTGCTTATGTGGATAACAGTAAGAAGTTAGCTTAGGAAGTCCATCATCTTTCCAAACTAGGCGTTCACATAGTCGATACAGATGAGGGTGATATATGGGTTCAGAGTAGTTCAGAATTATCTCTAGTTTCTGAGGTGAAAGAAAAACAAGATAGAGATCCCATCCTTATCAAGTTGAAAGAGTCAGTTCAGGATTAGAAAATAGAGGTTTTCTCTCAAGAGGAACATAGTGTTCTTCTTTGTTAGGGTTGTCTCTGTGTTCCAGGTGTAGATGCCTTAAGGCAGCGAATTCTTGCAGAATCGCATGGTGCGTGCTACTCTATTCATCCAGGGGCCACAAAGATGTATCACGACTTGCAGAATATCTATTGGTGGAGTAGGATGAAGAGAGACATTGCAGAGTTTATGGCTAAGTGCTCTACATGTCAGCAAGTTAAGATAGAGCATTAGAATCCTAGTAGGTCCATGTAGGAGTTCAGTAGTCCTACTTGGAAGTGGGAAGTTGTGAACATGGGCTTCGTGATGGGTTTGCCTCGAACTCATCATCAGTATGATTCAGTTTGGGTCATTGTAGATAGAATGACCAAATCATCTTATTTTCTTCCAGTTCATACATCTTATTTAGCCGAGGATTACGCCAAACTCTACATCAGGGAGTTGGTCAGATTGCATGGTGTTCCGCTATCTATTATCTCAGACAGAGGTACCCAGTTCACCTCTTATTTCTGGAAAGCATTCCAAAAGGGTCTTGGTACCCAAGTTGATCTTAGTACAGCCTTTTATCCTCAGACAGATGGTCAAGCAGAAAGGACCATTCAGATGTTAGAAGATATGCCAAGGGCATGTGCAATCGATTTCAAGGGAAGTTGGGATGACCACTTACCTTTGATTGAGTTTGTATACAACAATAGCTATTATTCCAGTATTCGGATAGCTCCATTCGAAGCTCTCCATGGTAGGAGATATAGATCCCCAATTGATTGGTTTGAAGTTAGTGAGACCTCAGTTATAGGGCCTGACTTGGTATTCGATGCCTTAGAAAAAGCCCAGTTGATTAGAGAAAGACTCCGGCTGCTCAGAGTAGATAGAAGTCTTATGCAGATGTTCATAGAAAAGATCTCGAGTTTGAGATATATTAGTAACTATGTCTATCTAAAGATCTCTCCCATAAAGGGAGTAAAGCGGTTAGGTAAGAAAGGGAAACTCACTCTCTGATATATTAGTCCTTCAAGATTCTCAGTCGATTCGGTAAGGTAGCTTATGAGCTCAAATTGTCTTCAAATATAGCCTCAATTCATCCAGTCTTTCATGTCTCTTTGCTCAAGAAATGCATAGGTGACCCATCAGTTGTAGTCCCTATTCAGAGCATTGAGGTTCAGAACACTCTCTCTTTGAGGAGATTCCAGTCAAAATCTTAGACTATCAGACTCGTAGATTGAGGAAAAAAGAAGTCCATCTAGTTAAGGTTTTTTGGCGAAATCAGTCCATTGAGGGAACTACTTGGGAAGCATAGGAAGACATGCATACCAAGTATCCTCACCTCTTCTTTGCCAACTCAAATCAAGCTCAAAGCAACAGTTCTCCTTAAGCTTACTCAATTTCATGTTCAGTGTTCATCACAAACTTGGTATGCAGTTTTATGCTCATGTTCCCAATATAAACTTGGTATCAAGTACCATTAAATATTCAGTTATGCATCAGCGCAGTTATATAATTATGCATCAGACATGCATTCTCATTGTGAGAAATATAGCTCATCAAAACACTCAGTTAAGCATTCATGAATCAGTTATACATGCATCAGATATGCATGTTCAGTATTATATGTTCAGCTTGTTAGTAATGTCAGTCATGCGATCATGTTCCAGTTATTCATGTTCAGTATGTACGTCAGTTGTCTTTTCTCCCCTCTCGGTCAGTCTCATTTGAGGATAAATATTCTCAAGGGGGAGATATTGTAATACCTCATACTTTTTCTTAGCTAATTTCATCTCAAGAATGTCTAGCATCATCTTCTAAATTAAATGATGGTTATTCCATGAGGAATTTTGAATATTTTTACTTTTTGTCATATGAAAAATTCAATAAGCTTTCCATCGATATAAGATTCACCCAAATTCGATAATCAGATCAGAAGTTATGACTATTTCAAGTTTCCATCGTAAAATAGCGCCATATTAGTCAGTGGCGCGCCGCGCCACAAGAGGAAATGGAATTTGGCAATTCCAGTAGGGGTCCATGATTATGGCGCATTGTGCTAGGGCCCAAATTCAGAATTGTCCTTTTCCAGTGTCTTAGCGCGATTTCCACCGCATCACACTAAAGTTCCAGGTCACAAAAGATGGGGCAACGCGGTGGCTCCGCATTGCATCATCCCTCAGTTTCCTAATTGTCAAATTCTAGTGACACGGTGCGATAGCACCGCGTCGCTCTAGTGGCTCAATTCAGGAAATTTTTACTGAAATTACAAGATGCGTCCAGGGTTAAAAAGGTCAATTTTCCAGCCCTATTTAAGCCCTTTAACACGTGATTCAGTCACTTTTCACCCAAAATACACTCACTTCTCTCAAAAACCTCTCAAGGACAACCTAGGGATTTTCATAGAAGATTCAGAATCAAGAATTTCCTTCGTTAATCTTCACGAAATCATGAACTAAGGTATGCATAGTGTTCATTCATGGACTCCTTTCATCCATGAAGCCCAAGAATCTTTTTTCTAAGTTTAAGTTTATGGATTTATTTATTAATTTCATATTGGGTTTATTTTTTTTATGTCGAGAATGATCAATTGAATTCAAATTCATGTTGGGTGATCAATTTTATGTGGAATTGATTTGTATAAATATGTATTCATGTGAACCTACGAATAAACCCTAGATGATGAAATTAGACATGAATCATGATGATTAATTATTGTATAATGTTGTCTACATATACTATGCCTACCATGTATTTGATTAAATACCTGGATGAAAGAACAATGCCCAACTAGTATGTTATCATAAAATCCCAATGTATGTGCAAATTATGCCTATCACATATTTTGATGGAATGCTTCTATAAATATATTATGGATTATGATGTTAGTTATATGTTCAAGTAAGTTATGCTTGGTCAATTTTCCTTCCATCGAGTCCTGGGGGTACTTGTACCCAAAATATTAGCTGTGTGCCTAGAGCAATGTTATGTTTCCATGATACTCTCAGTCAAGCTATGAATTCTTAGACTTCGGACAGTCTTATGACTCAGGAAATCTCCATGATCTCATAAACTCAATCAGTTGTCAGATATCAGTAATATTCCGTTAGTCAACGAAATTCAGTAACACAATCCATGTTCAGTTCAGTAAATTATGTTCAGTATCTATTCGGATGGAAGTAGAAATTAGCATCGAGTAAACCCAAGGATGGGAACTCACCTGTTATATTAGGGTGTGATTCTTAGAAGCAATCCTTGCGTTCTAGAACTATGTAGCCAGCATAGGTTGAGACATCATAACCTACTATATGAGGGTAGATGAGGTGGCTTATCCTGCTATATGAGGGTTCCCATTATTCTCGCTAGAGTTACCTGTTATTTTAGGGTTACTCACATGTTATCCTTATCAGTGGCGTGGTATTGACACCCTTCCAATCAGGGCATATATTGGACCCCAATTTGGATATAATAAATCATTTAGTGCATGTCGGTTAGATGACTACCTCCCACAGTCTCAGTATCAGTCTCAGTAATAGAACTCAGATAGTTCTTTAGATTTCAGGACTGTCAGATACAGTCAACTCAGACACAGTAATAAACTCAGATAGTTTCTTTATATTTCGGACTATTAAATACAGTCACTCATGTTATCAGTTATATTCAGATTCAGTAATCATGTTATCACAATATTAGTGTCAGTTGTTATATCTCATGCATGTATTCTCACGCTCAAGATAGTCAGTTATTATTATTGTTTATGCATATGAATCCATGCATTCATCCTACCTTACATGCCTACTAGTACACTCAAATTACTGATGCATTTGTGTTATGGTGTCTTATACCATAGGTTCAGAGACACAAGCTCCAGATCAGCAGTAGATTCCAGTTTTAGTAGTCAGAGTTAGGAGTAAGTCCTCATTATTTGAGGACATGATTATTCCCTATTATCTCATTAATTAGTTTATTAGTTGGAGTTAGTTAGATACATGTCCTATCAGCTCCTTACTCAGATAGTTCGGTTAGTTAGAGGCTTTCTAGACTATCATGTTCAGATAGTTATTTTGGTTGTTTTAGGTATTTCATACCCTATCCAGATGTTATATTTTTATCAGTTATGTTACAGTTTTGAACCTTATGGCCTTTTAATTCATGTTTCTGCATTATAAAGTATTTATGCAGTATACAGGAACAGAAATCAGTCATGGGTTAGCTTATGATTCTTTGGGGTCATAAGCACCATGTAGCATTCTGGGTACCAGATTCGGGGCGTTACAATGGTGCAGCTTCTTATTAGCAGTGGACAATCTGCAGGGCTTTCACACGAGGTTCCATAAGTCCACTTGTATAATTTTATTGAGCTTACTGACACATTTACTCCGACTGGAGTGAGTACAAATTATGTGAGGCTAACACTATCTCCCTATTCTCTATTGGAGGAAGCTAAAAGGTGGTTGAATGTAGTTACAGCCAATTCAATCACATCATGGGACAACTTAGCCAGAAAGTTCCTCATCAGATTTTTTCCATCAGGCAAGACTGTGAGATTTCGCAGTGAGATAGTGAGCTTAAAACAAAATTCTGATGAAAACCTCTATCATGCTTTAGAATGCTTTAAGTCTCTTCTTCGAGATTGTCCACATCATCAAAAGTCTAATGAGGTACTTGCTCAATTTTTGTAGAAGTTCTTGATCACAATACAAAGATTTTGCTAGATTTAACCGCAGGTGGTCAAGCGTTAGAGCTAACTTATGATGAGTTGTACACATTATTGAACCACATATCACAAGGAAATCCATAATGGCATTCAGATTCTAGAAGTGCCACAAAAAAAATTTCGGGTGTGTTGGAGATGGACCAATTCACAGCCCTATCAGCTTAGGTTTCTGCATTGCAAAATTTGATCAACACATTATTCATCAGCATGAAGTTAGGAGCAGCACAACCTACAGCTACAGCGAATGCCATCCAACAAGATGTAGGTTGGTGTGAAGTATGCAGAAATAGCGGTCATGCCGCTAATATATGTGCTTTAAAGCTGGAATCTGTGATGTATGTAGGCAATGCTCAAAGGCCAAATTATGATAATGCCTACAACATGAAGTGGCAAACTCAGCCACCCAATAAGCCATGGAATGCCCCACAGCCACAAGCCCAATCAAATCAGTCTACGAGCAACACGAAAGAGATTTTAAAATAAATCTTAGCGGTCAAACACAATTAATGGCAGATCTAAATAGTCAAAAGGCGAAATTACAAAATCAAAAAGTGGATCGGAGAAATTTAGAGTTGCAGGTTGGGCAGACACAACAAGCATTAAATACCAAACTACAAGGTGGTTTGCCTGCTGATTCAAAAAATCCCAAGCAAGTCGGGGCAATCACTTTGCGGAGTGGTAAAGAGCTTCAAAGAGAACCTCCCATGGCAACAAAGGAGGCAAATGCTGATGTGGTAACCCAAAAGGTGGATAAAGAAGTTATTAAAAATTCAAGGAAGTCTAAATACTGGAATGAAAAAGTTGTTAAACCAGAAAAGAAAAGACGCTATCACTGCCTTTCCCTCAAAAGTACATAAAAGTGAAGGAGGGTGCCTTGTTCAAAAAGTTTATTGACACATTCAACGAGCTTTATATTAACTTACCTTTGCTAGATATTTTTGCAGAGTATGCCTAAGTATGCAAAGTACTTGAGGGATATGGTGGCTAAAAAGGTAAAATTGCAAGAAATAGGAGCTATAACACTCACTAAAGAGTGTAGCACGGTGATGTCACATAAAATCTCCAAGAAATTGAAAGATCAAGGAAAGTTTGTCATCCCTATTTAAATTAGGAGTAAAGAGGTTCATGCACTGAGTGACTTAGGGACAAGCATAAATTTGATGCCCCTATCATTATTTAGAAAATTGGGTTTGGGAGACCCTAAAGTGACATGAGTGGTTATGCAGCTCGCAGACGGATCCATAGCATATCCGAATGGAATTATTGAGTATGTCCTCATAAAGATTGGTAAATTTGTTATTCCTGCTGAATTTTTTATTCTTGATTTTGTGGTAGACGAACAGGCACCAATTATTTTGGGGTGCCCATTCTTAGCGACCGAAGAGGCTTTGATTGATGTTAGAAAAGGCACGCTCAAGATAAGGGTAGATGATGAAGAGGTGGCATTTGATATTTACAAGGACCCCATTAAAAATACCTTATATAAAGATTTATGCATGATCAATGTGTTTGAAAGGGATGAGTGTGGGGTGCCTAAGCCACTAAAGACCTCTTCCGACTACCTAATTAGGCGGCCAAATATAAAACCACTAATTCCCAACATGTTAAACGATAAAAGATGTTTGAAATGAAAGAAAAATGGCTCCGAAAAGGGGTTAAAAGGGTGAAGGAATATGGTTGAGTTGATATGAATCGTGCCGTGATACTAAATCAGGCGCTGGTTGGGAGGAAACTCAAGGTTAATTAGGTTTGTTTTCTTTTAAGTTTTTAGTTTTTA
>NW_025876933.1:0-2243 GCF_002878395.1 Capsicum annuum
GGGGGGGGGGGGGGGGTCGGACGCGGTGAAAAAGAGGGGTGTGACAATGCTAAAAACTCTACATAATTCACACACCTTATAACTTTTTTTAGGGAAAAGGGTCAAAAATATCCCTCTACTTTCAAAAATTGGTTAATTTTATCCTCTGTCATACTATGAGGCTATAAACTTCACATATATACCCCTCAATTTAACGGACTTCCCCAAATAAATAAAAATGACCTAATTTCAATTGAAATTGCTCAATTTTCTTGTTTAACCCGAATCCGACCCATTAAATTAAATAAATTCATATTAAATTAAATTCAAAAGAGAGATCTTATCTATATTGCCACACTCTTGGATGATTTTTTTTTTTTGAATATCGTTAAACACTAGAAATGGATCCTCTTTTTTTTTTGTCTTAAGATCGTGAAGTTTTTTTTTTTTTTTAAGAAAAGAAAGTTATTTTGGTCTTCTTCGATCTGCCCCCGTATAAACAACAATGCTATGAGTTATAATGATCTTTCATTTAAACGTATTTGTCTTTGTGGGTATGCTTGCATAGAACATGTCTTGAGATTATTCGATAATGTTAAACTAAACTAATGGTCACTAACAATTTGCTGAAAAAATGCAATTGTGCTTCTTGAACTTTTGCTAATATATCATAGATCTAAACTAATTTATTTTTATAATATATATTAGTCATCAACAAGCTTCTAATAACTGAGAATTTCGTGAGCTTTCATATGAGCTATTATAAAAATTATGGTGTTTCAATGGAGTGAAAAGAAAACTCAACAAACATCCTATTTCATTCCAAACTACTAGTTTGAGGGGTAATATAACCCCAAACTCTTCGGAGAACAAAGAAAAGTGGTGCAATATTGGACTTCTGAAGTTTTTACATAATTCAAACTCCATGGTCTTTCAATGGAGGAAGGAGATGATATGAATTTATTTAATTTAGCAGGTCAAATTCGGGTTAAATAAGAATTGTAATTTCAATTAAAATTAGATGATTTTTATTGATTTGAGAGAATCCATTAAATTGAGGGGTATATATGAAAAGTTTGTTAACAGTGGGTGTATATTTAGCCCCATAATATAACAACAGGGATATAATTAGCCTCATAGTATGACGGAGGGTAAAATTAACCAATTTTTGAAAGTAGAAGGATATTTTTGACCTTTCTTCCCTTTTTTTTAATCATACCCTTTGAATATTTGAGTTAGAAGTTATTTTTATCTCCATAACCTGTATTTTAATAAAACTTAGTACATCGACAACCAACCAAATTTGTCAGCTAATGTTATTTACACATTTCAAATACACTTTGTTTGATAATTGACTCTGGTTCACCTTTTGTTCTGTTGCATTCTGGCCTTTATAAGATACTATTATTTACTAATGTGTACGATATTAAAAAATTTTTAATTTTAATATGATAATCTGTATCTACCGTACCACGCCCTCGAGCGTATTGCCTCATTTGTGTTTTTTAGTCGTGATTTTAGCCGGCGAGAATTAGAAAAACAAAACGGGGACAAGTTACTCTAGAAAAAAAAAAAAAACTTGTAACATTGACAATATTTTAAACAATTTTGGATGAATATTTTGCTTTTCAGAAGCATGTTTTCGTTTAATCAAAAATATTTTTTAGAAAAGTGCTTTAGGAGAGCAGTAATTTGGACTCGTAATAAATAAAACTTAGAAGTATGTGTTTGATCAATATTTTTAAAAGTGTTTTTATATGTTAAATAGTGAAAAAGATATGCATATAAGTTAATCGAGTTTGGAGTCAAAATAGTCACTTTTTAAAGGTAAAATGCTGGATGATACAATTGATTTTGAAAAATATATTCAAATGGGACAAATTTGAGCGTCTCACCCCTTTTTTTTAAACGACTTAACCCAAAAGGTCGTTTGGACGTTTAATGTATTGTAAAAAAATTAGTAATTGTTTATGGCTAAAGTTCAGGCGACTTTAATAGGTTACTGGTTTTATTTTTTTCCCTTGAAGTGGCAGTGCTTGTTTTTTCTTTTTCTTTTTTAAAGGATATGCAAAATTATTAGCTTTGACTAGGTTCTGCTAATTTTAAAGAAGTAATTTAAATATCCTTTGAATAAAAGAAATTACTTCTAAGAAAAACAACAAACAATCAAAGAACAACAAAATCGAAAAAAAAAAAAAAAAAAAAAAAAAACATGCCCTGCAGAAATCAACTACTACTAAGTCGCCTGAATTTTATCAATAAAC
>NW_025876934.1:0-2375 GCF_002878395.1 Capsicum annuum
GGGTGCTAATCATACTGCATTGATAATTGCAAGAGTTGCATTGTTGCTTGTTTCTTTATAGGAGAAGAATTTACCACAAATATGAATACGTTCCACCGTGGCATTTGTGTAGTTGGCTCTGGTGATGATGAGTGTATTACCTTTTCCATGATTAATATGAATAAATAATATAATTATGACTTTCTTCAATACTTAATGTGTCAAATATCATACTTTGTGTACAACTGAGATGGTAACTATGAATGTCATATTCATTACATGCTCATCTGTTCGTAGATATCAATAGATAAAAACAAGGCCACCATTTTCAGCTCACAACACTGAAAGTGCCAATACTCAGTGGAAACTACTTCTAAAATCAACTTTAGAAGACAATCAAAAACTTTCACCTGATAAAAAGAGGCACTTTTATCGTACCAATGATCAAAAAGGCTTGAATCAAGAAGCCAGTGTGCAGGGGTATCATGCTCGCAGGCTGGAGTTGAGTTGGATCCACAAACAACACTAACAATAAGTGTGCCGTCTTTTGTTGTTGCAACATGTTAGAAAAGGGAAACATATTATGTACTTTTTGTGTCATCAATATAAAAACGTTTCACTTTTCCTTCGATTATAGTTAGACACGATTTTTTAATGCTCAACATTTTGTGATTACTACACTAGCTGATATATCCTTTACTTATGCCACGAAGCCTATCTCTGCCAAAGGAAAAACTATTGCTGAGTATTTCACTATATTTAAAGTTGGTAAGTGTCAATAATAATCTATTATAATATCAGCTTTCTCTTTTTTAATATATATATTAACAAAAATGCTTTTTACATTAGGTTCAATGTCTGCTGCACCTCATCAATGGAACGATTCACACGCATTAGCTATTACAAACAAAGGTTTGTCGTGCTTTATTTTTCTACCAACTTTTCCTCTTAATAACTACCAACCGGTAATACTATATGTTACTGACTGTAACTAATATGTACAGATGCTTTCTTTAAACTATTTGCATATCATTTTCTAATCATAAAAACTATCCTTATTTCAATAGTAACTAATATATCTTCCAATGATGAGATGATGCTTAACTTTGTTAAAGAAAAGATTGTTATCAACCATTGCTCTATCTTTGAACTTGGTAAATGTCAATAACACGATACTATAACTTGCTTTATTTTTCTCTCTCTCTCTCTTTCAACATATATTAATAAAGTGATTTGTTTATTATGTTCAACATCCATGTAATACCTCGTACTTCTACCTAACTTAAGATCGTATCAAAAATATTAAAGACTTCCTTTAAAGATGAATACATTTTTGTACATGTGGAATTTTTAAGATTTTTACTTTTGTTGTGTGGAAATTGAATGAGCTTTCAATCGATACCAAATTCACCTAAATCCAATAATCGGGTAAGAAGTTATGGCGATTTAAAGTTTCAGTCATTAAACACCATCATTCAGGCCAGTAGCGCATTGCAGAGTGTGTCAAAATAGCAATTTTCGATTTCCAGTGTTACTCCGCGATAGTGGCGCATCGCGCCAATAACCCAGTTCACAATTGTCTAAGTCCAGTAAGGCAGCGCGATCCTAGCACGTCGCGCCATGGATAAAATTCGCATCCAGTGCTGATCTGCGATTTCACCGCGTCGTGCCGTCCGCCCAGTTCCCATTTGGCAATTTTCAGTGATACGACGCGATAACGCCGTATCGCGCCAGCTTGCCAAATTGAAAAATTTTGACAAAACATAAATATTTCATCCAGGGATAAATTGGTCTTTTTCCAAGGTTTAACACACCCAGGTGCAGGATTTAATCCCTAAAAATATTTCAAATCATTATTTACTCATTTTTTTCCTAAATCAAGAACATTCTCTCCCAAGAAACAAAATCTTAGCTTTCAAGAAATCAAAGCCAATTCCAAGAATTTCTCCCAGAACCTTTAAGGAATTACGTTCTAAGGTATGTCAAGTGTTGATTCATGGGTTCCTTTCACCCATGAAGCTCAAGAATCTCTTTTCAAAATCTAAAGATTTTGTATTTATGAATTTTCATGATTTATTTGAATTAAAATTCATGTTCATGTTGTTGTTGGGTTTTGATTCATGTTTTAAATTATATGTTCCAATGATTGATCCTAGTATGTGATGTTTCGCATAATATTCATGATAAACCCTTTAAATTGCAAATTGATTTATGCAACCATGATAATTAGATGCATTGATGATGGTATAACCAAAATATGCCCCCCATGTGTTTGATAAAATGCCTATGTGAAGGAAAAAGTGTCATTATAGCATGTTAATATGAAATCCCCATTCATGTACAAGTTAATGCATGTCAAGTGTTTGATGAAATGTCTTAGTCAATGAATTATGGAT
>NW_025876935.1:0-5323 GCF_002878395.1 Capsicum annuum
GGTAGGGGTGGGGTGAGGGTAGAAGATCCACTAAGAAAAAAAATTGAAATACTTTTTAAAACAATTGAATTTTGGGGGTGGGGTAGGGGTAGGGGTAGGGGTGGGTGGGTAGAAGTGGTGTTGGGGTGATAGGATATTGGGGGCGGGGGGCGGGATAGATGATTTTGAGAATTGTATGAATATTTCAACTTTAAAATGAGGTTGAAAGAGAGTTTTTGGAAAATGTTTTCCTTACTTTTTGAAGGGAAGTCAATTTCCTTAGATTTAAGGAAAATAAATTGGTTTGAAAAACATTTTCCAAAACATATATGCCAACCAAACATAAGAAAATTGAAAAATATTTTCTGGAAAATGTTTCCCTTCATACCAAACACACCCTCAATGTAATGGGAACTTTATAAGCAAAACAAGTTTTTAAATAATCATACGTAGCATTCCATCTAGTATCACATTCTTCAGGCATAAATATCGGCGTAAGTCAATTTTGTTCACATTTAACTTTAAATTCTCTAATTTTTTTTTCTGATTATTTCCTTGAATAAAGTCAACAACAAGCCGGATTTTTTTAATATAAAACTCAAAAAATTCAAGACCTCAAAAAATTCAAGATCATCTCTTACAATTAAATTATATATATGATAAGCACATCTAACATGAAATATTTCAGGTAACGGCGGAGACAGAACATTTTTTAACTTTTCAATAGCAGTGTTATTGTTAGAAGCATTATAAAAAGCAATACATATAACTTTTCTTTCAATACCATAAAATTGTGCAACTTTACTAATAGATTCAACAATAAATTCTCCAGCATGTCTACGATCTTCATCACACAAAAATGCTAGACTACGTTTTTGCGTGATAAAATTATTATCTATTCAGTGACAAGTAATGGTTAAATAATTATTTTTATTAACAGCACAACCAAGATCAAAAGTTAGAGTCATTCTACATTGGATATTTTTCAACAATGCAGATAAATAATAAATATATTGTGAATGGAGTTTAAAAATATCGGCCCGACAAGCACTTCTAGGAATACTATTAAACATAGGATCATAAATTGTTTGAATATAATGAATAAAAGCATCCGAAGAAGGAAAAGTGAAAGGCAAACAACCCACTGCTACCACTTTTGCTATTTCTTCCCGGTCCCTCAATTTATTATAATTTTTAATTACCTGACCAGTTGCTGGGTCCATTTTAGTTTGTGTTGGCCCACCAACAACCTCACCACCTTGTGCAATAAATAACTCTCTTTGGTGATTATCTCTTATATGTCTCATTAACGTATTTATACCCCCTCGATTGCCTCTTCTTTTATGCTCATATATTTGTTGGCAAATATTGCATTGCACCTTAGTTTCTTATTCTATACGTGTAAAAAATTCTCATGCAATACTAGTTGGTCTACGAGCTCTTGGAGCACGGGGAGGGTAATTAACCGATTCAGATCTAACATTAATATTTTCTACTTTAGGTGTCTCACTAATATTTTCATCATCTTCATCTAAATTAACTGCATCTACTTCATTTTCTTGATCTATACCGTAATTTTTTTGAACTTCTAAATAATTTATATCGTGAGCACCTACACCTACTTCTTCCTCAAAAGGTTGACTAAGCGGTACCTAAGGCACACAGATATATCTACTACTTGAACTGCCTCTACCACCAGTAATTCGCTTTTTACTACCACTACCACCACTTCCGGAACAATTTTTTTGATACTTTTACCGAAGTTTCTTAATCTATCCATAATATAAATCAAACTAAAAAAAAAATCAAAATTCACAAAAATAATAAAATTAAATATTCAACAATTAATACACTAATTAAAAGTAAGAGATGGAATGACAATACCAGATTTTGAAAGTATCCGAAAGTTGTGACTTTAGAAACTTTCACTCATACTTTGTAATCGCAAAATTAAAAAATAAAATTGAGCACTTTAGGAGATATATAGAATATTTGAGAGAGAATGAGACTTGAGAGAATGAAAATTGTGTGAAAAATAATTTGAAAGTGTAGGGTATTTATAGAATTTTTTTTTTTGAATTTTTAAAAATATTTTAAATCAAATTTATTTTTTTGTTTCTAAAAAATTGGGCCAACTAGCCGTTTGAGGCTCCAAACAGCTATATAGCCGTTGGGCCCAACGGCTAGTTGGCCCAAAATCGGATTTTTCCAGTTTTTTTTTTCAAATCGGGCCGGACCGATTAACCAGCGGGCCAAAACTGATTTGGGTTTGGGCCAGGTTAATCGGACCCTAAAATTTTTTTGGCCCATCCCGAAGGCTGACCGGGCCGGGTCAAACCGGCCCATTTGACAGGCTTATCCGTTGCAAAGAGGACATTTTTCACTTGTTCTCTAGCAATAATTTTTTTTTTCCACTTTGTTCTTAAGTTTTTTCTCCAACTCCGTTGAATTTACTGGTTATTATTATTTTTTACGATTTCTTTACTTTTACGCACGCTCACTAAATATTAACGCTTTCTGTTCATTTATAGCTAGGGCGTTACGGACCATGTAACTACACATAACTTGTTTCGTTCTCTGTTTTACATGCTACTTGTGTTATTCATTTAGATTGTTTACTCTTTTACAAACTTTCGTTACTCTAAAGGCGTAACGTATGTGCTTGACCTAGTATTTACAAGTTTAACTATCCAAAATCGATGATAAACAGATCTAATATTGCAAAAGGGCCAAGTGTATAAATGTTGCAAAGGCTAACATTTGCACAGATCAGACAAAATTGGCGACGGAATATTATTTCAAGAAAAAAAAAACAAGAAACGAAGTTATTTTTTAAATTACGATATCTACCTTGTGATCTAATAAATTCCATATCCGATATCACATAGTAGGTCGGGAGTCTAAATATATATATTTTTAAAATTATACTACATTTAATATTCAAAAATTTATAAATTGAATTTATAAATTTAAATTTTAAATTCGCCTCTAGGTTTTGAAGTTGGTGTAGTGGAAAATCAAAATTTTCATTAACGATATTCAAGATTTTATGTATATAAAGTAATTTTTGACTTATGGATAAAACATAATATTCTTTGAGCAAAGAATGTTCAAAATACCTATTTTTTTCCGACTATAACTCTGTCCTAGCACTGGTATGCCTTTTAGTACTCATTTTGATCTAATTTATGTGATAGTGTTTTGATTGGACACAAAACTTCACAATTAAAAAGAGACATTCAAAATTTGTTGTTTAAGCTACCCATTAATATTTTTGTGAATATAAATCATCTTGTTACCGCTATATATATATATATATATATATATATAATTATTGTTTTAGATAAATTAAAAATAGAAAAGGTGTCATGTAAATTACACATAAAGATTACATATTGGAAAAATATATTTTATGGGGAAGAAAACAAAAGGAAAAAAAAAAGGTATTGTAGTAAAACTAAGAGATGGGCCAAAGTTTAGATATTTAATGAAGGAAAAATTACCTAAAAGAATAACTTATGTTTCAAAACTACTAAAAATTCTTTCACTTTTAAAATATTACATATATCTCAATATTTACTACTTTTACTAAAAGTTGAGATACAAGTTTAAGATCTCCTATTCATACGCTTTACTTTACCAAAACAAGACCCTTTTTTCTTCCTCATTATACGTCATAATTTCAGCTGCAGTTTCAATTCATTCTTTCCGTCTAATTCAAACTTTTGAATTAAAGTAAAATTTCATATTTACTGCCTTCTTATAAAAAAGGAGATAAAAAAACCCTAGCTCTCTTACTCTCTCTTCTCCTAGGCGATCTCAATGGAAGTTTAGCCCCCCATGACTGCGGTTCCTTTACTCCAAACGATCTGGATACACATATGCGACACTATTCAAATCAACTCCTTGCACATCTGGGAAGGAATTTCAATTGTAATCTGTTGATATAATCAATAGTGAACCTATTATTGTATTTGAACTATCTGATATTATATTCAAGGTTATATTAAAGAGGAAAATTTGCAATATGCTCTTGTTGCAAAGTTTTCCTGTGGGAGGTCATCGACAATAACCCTAAGGAGTAAGACGATAATCCTTGAAGTTGAATCCAACGATACTATCGACAAAGTCAAGGCCAAGATTCAGGACAACGAAGGTATTCCACCGGATCAGCAGCGACTGATCTTTGCTGGTACAAAAAAGATTCTTTATCAAAAATAACTCACTTTTTCCTCTTTGTACGCCACAATTTGTGGAGCGGTTTCTATCCAACTTCTTCATTCAATTCAAAACTTGAAGCAAAGTAATTTTCCTCCCTAAAATCCGCTTCAATTTCTTCTAATTATTTTTACGTTCTTTTTAAAATTATTTTGCACCTAGGTTTACAGAGTAAAATTTGGGTGATTTGGTTGAGAAATTTCTTCGATTAATTATTTTTTAGGCTTCATTGTTTGAATTGTCATTATGAATAGAGATTTGGGACCTTCCTTTAATATTCAGGTTTCTCAATTAGAAAGTATCAAAGAATCTCATGAAATTGTTAACTTTGTTTTCACAAGTTTTGATTATGAATTTGTTGACTTTGATGAAAATAGATTAAAGCATAGAAACGATCCCCAAATTATGAAGAAGTTGTAGCAAAAGTATTCTAAGGACAAGAAAAAAGAAAGTGGTTCTAACAAAAATGGATCCAACAGTCCTGAAAGTAAAGCTCCTGCCAAGAAAAAAAGAATTGTCGAAGCAATTTCTAGAGATGAACTTCCCAAGGTAATTGCATGTTTAAATCTATTGAATGTTAGGCCGAGATACATATTTTGGGTTACATGATACATTTAGAATTTCATTGTTTATTTATTTTTTTGTTGCTAATTTATTTGTATCTTGTGTATTTTATTTTTTTATTGAAATTAATATAACAAAATACAAGTTCATAAGTACATAGATACATGTTAAGTGGACTTGTATATGTGAGTGATCATTAATGCTTTGATTTGCATCTAGTTTTGTTCAATTTTACTTAAAGTCTAAATATAATAGATACATGTTTTTATTTCTAAGATACATGTTATATTAACTTGTATTTGTGAGTTACTGTTTAAATGGTATTGAAAGTAGAATTACACAAGATACATTTTTTTCACGCTGAGATACATGTTGTAGAGATTAAATATACATTTGTATAATCTTGTATCTAATGTTTTATGTTCTTAGTGCTTTTATATATATTGTACTGTCTTAGAGTAAACTTGTTGCATTTCAAATAATTTTTTCATTTTTTTTATTTTTAGGGATTGAACTACGTTACAAGTATGTTATAACAAGTTAAATGCATTGATAATGTAAA
>NW_025876936.1:0-2041 GCF_002878395.1 Capsicum annuum
ATGGAACAGCCTGAGGGTTTTGTGGTTCTAGGAAAGGAGAATAGGGTGTGTAAACTTATTAAGTCGTTACATGGACTAAAGCAAACACCTAAACAACGGCATACAAAGTTTGACCAAGCCATGTTGGCAAACGGGTTCAAGATAAATGAATGTGATAAATGTGTTTATATTAAAGACACTCTGAATCACCAAGTTATTGTTTGTTTATATGTGGATGATATGTTGATTATCAGTAGAGATATTTCTGACATAAATGCAACAAAACGAATAAGTTCGATATGAAAGACCTTGGAGTTGCGGATGTGATCTTAGGAATAAGAATCCATAGACATCCACAACTAAGTTGCTTGGACTCTTCAAAAATACCTACGGGTGTGTGTCGGATCCTCCAAAAATAGTGTATTTTTTAAGGATCCGACATGGGTGCGGAAACATTTTCGAAGAGTCCGAGCAACTTAGCTCCACAAGGGTTGGCATTGTCACAGTCTCATTATATCGAAAAGGTACTTGAAAAATTCAAGTATATAAAATTCGATATTGCCAAGACTCCATTGGATGCGCTATTAGTAAATTGAGTCGGTACACTAGTTATCCCAATAAAACTCATTGGATGGCAATAAAAAGAGTTTTGGGGTATCTTAAATACACTCAAGACTATGCTTTGTATTATAATAAATATTCTGCGGTACTTGAAAGATATAGTGATGCAAATTGGATCACCGGATCGAACGAAGTAAAATACATGAGTGGATATGTATTTACTATCGGTGGACGTGTAGTCTCTTGGAAATCATCCAAACAGACAAGTATTGCTCGCTCTACAATGAAATCTGAATTTATCGCATTAGATAAAGCCGGTGAAAAAGCAGAATGGCTCCAGAATTTCTTGGAAGATATTCCTTATTGGCCTAAACCAGTGGCACCAGTATGTATACACTGTGATAGCCAAGCGGCAATAGGTAGGGAAGGGAGCAGATGTATAACGGTAAATCTCGTCACATAAGACGAAGACATAATACCGTTAGAGAACTTTTCTCTAGTGGAATTATCACCGTTAACTATGTAAAATCAAGGATAATGTGTCGGATCCACTTACAAAAGGTCTATCTAGAGAAGGAGTGGAAAGGACATCCAAGGGAATGGGTTTAAGGCCAAGGACAAGTCAGCATGGCGATAACTCTACCTAGCAGACTGGAGATCCCAAGAGCTAGGTTCAAAGAGATCAAACAAAGTTGTAACTGACAGGTTCAACATTGTCAGTTACTCAACTCATTCTCATGATGTAGACAATGTATAGTAAACAAGGATAAGACTTTAAGTGAAAAGTCTTTTAATGATTATCTAAATTTGGCAGATTTGACCAAATAGTTTAATCTATAGGATTGAACATTTAGAAATCACTTATGTGAGGGCGAAGTGGAAGCCGCTTCAAAGAGAATGTTAGTAAAGGCCTATTCTCTAAGCACTCATGAAACCGGGACGTGTTCATGGCTGAAAAGAACAAAACCGTGAGAATAGTAAACATTAAGAGGTTGGTTGTGTGACATGGGTTGTCTAGGAGTACATTAAAGCTCGATGGTTTAAAAATATCAAATCTACCGATTGATCAAGTCCATCCAATGCATGTTCACTATGGAAAGTTCAAAGGGAAACCTACTTATCCAGATGCAAATAGTCTTTGCTAAATGATCACATGTTTGTCCATAAATTTTTCAAAAAAATAGTCATTCCCCATTCATGTGGGGAATTGTTGGGTTCAAGGTGTATGTGAATGGAAAATGGAGGAAAAATGGTGGAGAGAAGGGAGACACCAATTTGGAAAGTATACTCTCAAATTGGAAAGTTCACTTATTTCTCCCACAATAGTGGGAAAAGAGAACTTGTGAGTGTTTATAATGAGAAACACTAACTCCACATGGTAAGTGAGGCAAGAAATAAGAGATGTCTCGCACCGTCGTTGTCGCTCGGCTCGGCTTCAGATTTGGAAAATGATCGATGAGATCTAATTTTTTAGACAAAATTTATTTGGAACTTGTTTACA
>NW_025876937.1:0-1776 GCF_002878395.1 Capsicum annuum
GTTTTGTTGCATTTATGTTAGAAATGTCTCTACTGATGATTAACACATCATCCACATATAAACAAACAATGACTTGGTGATTTGGAGTGTCTTTAATGTAAACACATTTACCACATTCATTTATCTTGAATCCGTTTGCCAACATGGTTTGGTCAAACTTTGCATGCCATTGCTTAGGTGCTTGTTTTAGTCCATAAAGTGACTTGACAAGTTTACACATCTTTTTTTTTTCTGGAACCGCTAAACCCTTAGGTTGTTCCATGTATCTTTCTTTCTCCAAATCTCCATTTAGGAATGCGGTCTTCACATTCATTTGATGGATTTGAAGATCATATACCGCTGCCAAGGAAATTAACATTCGAATCGAGGTTATCCTTGTTACTGGTGAGTATGTATCAAAGTAATCAAGGCCTTCCTTTTAGTTGAAGCCTTTTACTACAAGTCTTGCCTTGTATTTGTCAATAGTACCATCCGCCTTCATTTTTCTTTTGAAGATTCATTTAGAACCTAAAGTTTTATTTCCGGGAGGAAGGTCAACCAATTCCCATGTATGGTTGTTTAAGATTGAATCTATCTCACTATTGACTGCCTCTTTTCAAAAGGATGAGTCTGACGACGACATCGCTTCTTTAAATGTTTGAGGCTCATTTTCTAAGAGAAATTTTACAAAATCCAATCCAAACGAAGTTGACGTTCTTTGACGTGTACTGCGTCTTGGATTTTCTTTATTATGTACATTCTCACTTGGTTCATCTCGAGGTCGTTTAGATCCTCCACTAGACTGTTCATGTCTTGGTTTATACAGGTAAATATTTTCAAAGAATTCAACATTGTCTGATTCAATTACCGTATTTTCATTAATATCCGAGTTTTCGGATTTATGAACCAAAAATTGACATGCTTTACTACTTTTTTCATATCCTATGAACACGCAGTTCACCATTTTAGGTCCTATCTTAACCTTTTTAGGTATAGGAACTTGGACCTTTGCTAGACACTCCTACACTATGAAATATTTCAAGGTGGGTTTCCTTCCTTTCCATTTTTCATAAGGAATTGATTGTGTCTTATTATGGGAAAATCTGTTGAGTATACGATTGGCCATAAGGATAACCTCCCCCCATAAGTTTTGCGATAAACCAGAACTTATAAGTAAGGCATTCATCTTTTTCTTCAAAGTTTGATTTTTCCTTTCCACAACTCCATTAGATTGAGGTGAATATGGGGTTGTAGTTTGATAGATTATTCCATTCTCTACACATATTTGTGCAAAGGGAGATTCAAATTCTCCGCTCCTATCACTTCTTATCATTTTGATCTTTTTGTCTAACTGATTTTCAACTTCAGTTTTATATTGCCTAAACGCATCTATTGCTTCATCCTTACTATTTAGCAAGTAGACATAACAATATCTAGTGCAATCCTCAATAAAAGTTATGAAATACTTTTTCCCACCATGTGATGGTGTTGACTTCATATCACAAATGTCAGTGTGTATTAAGTCTAAGGGATTGGAATTCTTTTAACGGACTTATAAGGATGCTTCGCATACTTTGATTCCACAAACGTTTGACACTTTGATTTATTGCACTCAAAGTTTGGCAAAACTTCTAAGTTAATCAGTTTTCGTAATATTTTATAATTAACATGGCCTAAACGTTCATGCCACAAATCATAAGACTCAAGCAAATAAGAAGAATTTAAACTTTTATTTATTTCAACAGTCATTACATTCATCTTATAAAGGCCTTTGGTCAGATAGCCTTTCTCTACATC
>NW_025876938.1:0-1041 GCF_002878395.1 Capsicum annuum
TTCATACATTCATCATTCAAAACTAATGAGAAAAGACCTAAAAGAGATATATATAGTATATTACAAAAGAAAGCAAAATGACTCCAATTCCCTTAATGAGGTGGGGTGGTCATGGAGTGTCATTTAGATAAGTCTAAATGACCAAAATGCCCTCAAGGATAAGTTACAAAAATGCCCTTAATAAAGGGAACCAAAACCGTGAACCACTAAGTGTAGCCCAAAGCCTAGAGTCCTCAAGTCATCAAGGCTCCAAGAAATCTTCAAAACTCAGGTTTGTTTAATGGAATTCTCAAGAAGATCCCTCCAATTATGATCTTGTGCCCTCCATGCGACCAAAGCTTGATTCTTAAAGTAGTGACTTTGAATGATCTCATCGAAAGCTAAGGAGGCCATTTGAATTTTATCATCCTCTCCTTCTTGAAAAGGATTCGACCTCGAATCCATACCTTGCAAAACTAGAGAAAGGATAAAAAAACACAACATCCTCATGGCATGAGCGTTAGGGTTAGCACAATAATAACCATTTTCACACCAAGGCGGCACATACTTGAAGTATAACCAAGGATCCCTTGATTGAAATATTAAAAACTCAATGAAAGATATACAAAGGATTTTGTTATGGGATTCACTAAGAGTGAAACTTTGCTTGTTATGTAGACCAAGCAACAAGTTGTGTGCACCAACATCACCATTTCTACATTTGGCACCGGGGTCAAATGGGAAGAGTGGCCATAGACACGGGTCTGGACAATACTCTCTTTTACTGTGGTCTCTACCCAAACTAAACGACATACTAGCTACAATAGCATACATATCATCCAAAGTAAATAAAGAGTAGAGAAAGGTATCACTCAAGTTGACTTATACTAAGGTGCCCTTAATTGTGTACTCACTACTAGTTTCCCAATCATCACCATGAGTACTCTTAACAATAAAGTCACACAAAGTAGAAAGAGTAGTAGTTTGCAAGACCACACATCCCTTACCCTTAAGAGTACTCTCATCTTCCAAGAAGAGATTTACATCTTTAGGAGGAATGTT
>NW_025876939.1:0-1894 GCF_002878395.1 Capsicum annuum
ATTCTTGTGTTCTTCTCCTCTACCTCTGATCTTCCATTTTCTGTGCAAAAGCTTGGATCCTCACTATATCTATATCTTTATTCAAAGCGGCAATAGTACAATCTCTAACCAGATATGGATCCAGCCTATCCACATATTGATGAACTCTGTCATCCATAGTAGCTATAATATTAGGAGCATATCTCGACAAGGAATTAAATCAGAGACTGTACTCCCTCACGCTCATATTTCCCTGGCGAAGATTTAAAAACTGATCTGCACGGGCCTGACGAATCTCGAATGGAAGATAATGATCAAGAAATGCCTCTTTTAAACTCTTTCCAAGTAGCTGGGGGTGCATCAATACCCCTAGATCATTTCCAATCCTCGTACAAATATATAGCCTCCCTTTTAAATCTATACGCTACTAACTCTACTGTCTCTCTACCCGTTACATGCATAACATCTAAGGCCCTTTGAATTTGATCAATAAAGTCCTGTGGGTTCTCGTTAAGATCTGATCCAGTAAAAGTGGGAGGATCCATCTTAAGAAAATCCTGTGTTTGAAGGCTAACCGCCCTATCTATACCACTAGGACCCATGGTAGGAATGGCTTGCCCTTGAGCTTGCCCAACAATTATACAAGTCAAAAGTTGCACTGTATTTCTACGATCTTTATCAGCAGCATTAATAGTGGCTCTGGGGATATAGTTCTCCTCCCCCTTATTTCTTCCGGAGTGGAAGAAGTTTCTGATGCATGCTCAGCTGGAGCCTCACTTTGATTAGCTGGTATAGTGGGTGACTTACTATTTCCCTCTCCGGCAGCCACATCTACTTGCTTACCGATATTCTTGCTTCTGGTAACCGGCATCATTACTATAATAAGAGAAACAAATGAATTCAGTGGTCAACTATGGCTTCATATACAATATAGGCTCTATCGGACGATCTAATACATGAAGAAAAGAAACAATTCCTAAATATCCATAGCCTCCTATTTATAGATGCGGTGCACGACACACCGATAAGCAAGACTCTGCGTAGACACAGCTTTGTAGACTCACTAGGATGAACTTCTCTGATACCACTTTTGTCACACCTCAAATCCTATTGGGGAGGACTGGCACCCGTAACCGAGGAGGCCCGGGAGAACCAGCTCATAATCTTATACTTCCCATGCATACCTCTATGATAACCCAAAATTCGGACAGCATTATGTTGCATATAAAAGGAAATAATCACCTGTATAAGCTTGAGCACACATATATATGTATATACAATACTTGGCCGTTGGAGCCATCATGTCTATTAGTAAAACACCACCTTGACTGTTATTAGGTCTACAAAGCCTCTAGACAATACACAGAGTTTAACTAAGGTCGGGACACACCCCGCCATATAACTAACTTCTATACAATACCAAAAGTGAATGGATATGACACGGAAAGCCCTGAAGCAAACTGGAGCTCACCAAAAGCAGTTAGATATCCTGGATCCTACTTGTACGGTGTATGAGCTGAGGTACCTGTGCCTGCAGCATGAAATGCAGGTCCCCCGTAGGGGCGTCAATACGAAATATGTACTGAGTATGTACAGTTTTAGATAATCACATATGATATAGGAGCTCAATAGAAATCAGAAACAAGTGAATAAATCATAATAGGAGTGTACCACACTTATTAGAACTTGTGACAACCTATACATTGTATTTATTCAATTACTTTACCTTCGTTCTTATCATCTTTGTAATCATTACTGTACTATACTGTGACCATTAGGCTGTCTCCAGTACATATCAACTGGGATCGACCCATGATAGGCTTCTCCCCTAGGATACCACCCATAAACACATAAATAGGGATCGACCTATGATAGGCTTATGCCCTTGGGATACTACCCGATAAGAGAGAACTTC
>NW_025876940.1:0-1731 GCF_002878395.1 Capsicum annuum
GTGGATACACTAGTTGATCCTATTGATGACCAAATTGACTCTTCTTGTGAGATCAATTTATGTCCACCTAGTGTTGAAGCCTCTATGTTGAATAGAAGTACATCGTCTTGTGTAATTGGTGTTGATCAACCTATTTGTGAAAATTGTCCACCACTTAAGTATGTGTGTGATGTTATTAATGAAACTCAAGGGAGTAAAGTATTTGAAAAAGTTGGTCAACAAAAGGGGAGTGAACCCAAGAGCTATTCTTGGGACAATCTTGTGCTTGAAACGGCTTTGAAACTTGATATTGATCTCTTAGAGAGTGAGGAACTTTCTTTTTCCAAATCTGCCCATGGGTTGGATCATGCACTCTTTAGGCATAATGTCTTATTTGAAAATGATATAGACACTCTTAATGAGCCTAGTGGTGAAAAAGATGTTATAGCTTACCTTGGAGGCTATAGCCTATATGTTAACCCACTATGGTGTGACAACATTCCTCCTAAAGATGGAAATCTCTTCTTGGAAGAGGAGAGTATTCTTAAGGGTAAGAAATGTGTAGTATTGGAAGGTACTCCTTCTACTTTGTGTGACTTTATTGTTGAGACTACTCATGGTGATGATTAGGAAACTAGTAGTGAGTACACACATGAGAGCACATTAGTAGAAGTCGACTTGAGTGATACTTTTTTCTATTCACTATTTTCTTTTGATGATATGTATGCTATTGTAGAGAGTATGTCATTTAGTTTGGGTGGAGACCACGGGAAAAGGGAGTGTTGTCTAGACCCGTGTTTATGGCCACTCTTCCCATTTGACCCCAGTTCCAAATATAGAAATGGTGATGTTGGTGCACCCAACTTGTTGCTTGGTCTACATGACAAGAAATGTGTCACTCTTGGTGACTCTCATAACCAAATCCTTCGTACATCTTTCATTGAGTTTTTAATATTTTATTCAAAGAATCCTTAGTTATATTTCAAATATGTGAAACCTTGGCATGTTGAGATGATTTGTTGTGCTAACCCTAACCCTCATGCCATGAGGAGTTTGTATTTTTTTTTCCTCTATTCGATTTTGCAAGGTTTGGATTCGAGGTCGAATCCTTTTTAAGAAAAGGAGAATGATACGGGACAAATGGTCATCTTATCTTTTGATGACATCTTTAGAGGCCAACACATAGAAGCTCAAGACTTGGTCACCTCGAGGATACGAGAACATGCATGGAGGACCCATTTTGAGCATGCCATTAAACAAACCCGTGTGTGGAAGATTGCATGGGGGCTTATATTTGATGCTAACTTGAGTCTACAAGTTTTAGTGTGACCCCATGGTTTTGAGCATTGAAGAAGCACCCTTCATTAAGGGTATTTTGGGGTGTGCACATGTTAAAGAAAAAACCCATGACCTCTTCTTTCATTAAGGGTATTTTGGTCCATTATACTATGTAATAAGCTAGGCTATATATAGTCTCTTGTTAAGTTTTTCCTCTTTAGTTGTTTATTAATTAAAATATGAGACATTGAAAATCCTCTCTCTTGAGAGTAGACCACCTTAGTGTAGTTCTTAGTTAGGGCTTGGACTAGCCATTGTAGCTTAGGGCTTGGAAAAGCTTTTATTGATCTTTACTTAGAAACGGTGGTTGTAAGGTGGAGTTGATTCCCTTAGCGGTCACTGTAAGAATTTGGTTCTTGTTAATGTGATTTGTATAGGTTTTAGAGTTTAATATACTCTTTAGTTGCTACATTC
>NW_025876941.1:0-1261 GCF_002878395.1 Capsicum annuum
CAACTTTAAGAACCTCCAAAGTTCACCATTAATTCTGCAAATTTATTCAAGATTCCAAGTTCCAAGTTCAAGAATTCCAAGAACCATCATTCAAAGGCACGATTAATATTTTAAAAATGAGTATCAATATAAAGTTCATCATTCAAGGTATGTGGGACTTTTCAACAAGAACTCTCTTTCGTTCTTATGCCCAAAAGTAATTTTCTTTACAAAGGCATGATTTTTTATTTGATTTTTATGAATTTGAAGCATGAACCCATATCTTATGATGATTATTATGTAATCTTGATGTGTATGATTTTGAAAGATGAATTTACATGTGTGGTGATTTAAAGCATGAATCTTGAACGATATTTATCATGATTTTGATATTTGGGTCGTGAATCCCTTTGGAAATTGTGTTTTTTTGAGAAAGTGTATGTTATAGGCACGTTGATGTTGAATATTTGAGATATTTTGAATGATTTGACCTTTTAGTCTTAATGGAGTAATTTTGAAATCGAGTGTGAAAGAAATCCACAACGTGGTTGATTTTTATAGATGGGAAGCATTATGGCTCCCGATGTATATTTATATATTACTAAAATTGTTTTGTTGTTGGTTGTCTTTTAAATGATCTGAGCTAAGTCTGGGAGAAATCTTTAGCACTGAGTGGGAGGTATAAAGCGACCTTACTTCCCTAGAACTACATGCCCCCGTAGGAGTGAGCCTGAGGCTGATTTATATAGTGATCACTAGTTTGTGTGGATTTGATATCGATAGTCCTACTCTGATGGCAAGGATAGGACAGCTCTCCCCAACATAGGTTGTACGTTGGACTCCATGTAGCTCACATGGTTTATGTTGATTATAGGATCTTGCAATGTGTGTGTGTTTCCTTGTGTCTATGGTGAACGGTGAAGTGATTTGAAAGTTGAATTGTGAAAGTTATTCTTTCGAAAGATTTAAATGATATTTACATTATGAGAATTGATATTCTTGATGAACTGAAAGTGATTGACAAATTATATGATGACTTACATGTGTTATTATACTTATTTCATCCTCTCATGATTATGATGATTTTCTTTGGGCTATGTGAGTCTTTCATACCTCCTGCATATTTATTATAAATATTTATGATCATGATTTTTATACAACTGCATACACCCCATATACTCGGTTTCTTTCCATGGTACTGACCCACATCTTCGGATGTGGGATGCATTTTCTCAGAATGTAGATTTAGGTGCTCAGTTCTAGGTTCGACAGTGATTTTTTG
>NW_025876942.1:0-1859 GCF_002878395.1 Capsicum annuum
CTGTGTGTCTTCAGTTTTCTCTATATTCTTGGCCAAAAAGCAACATTTGAGGACAAATGTTTCCAAGGGGGAGATATTGTAATACCCCAATCATTTCTTAAGCCTAAATCCATCTTTTGAGTGAATATGGATGAATTCCAAATTGATTTCTATTTACATCATGTTATATTTCCCTAAATTCTACTCTCGATCATGTGGAGAATTGGATAAGATTTCCATCGACATAAGATTCACCCGAATCAGACACCCGATAAGGAAGTTAGAGTCATTTTGTAATTCCCCGAGACTCTAACCAATAGTACAATCATGAATCAAGCTCTTGGGAAATAAATTATAGTGCTTTATTTGTTTTCTAATCAAGGATGGTATGTATTAAGGCCTTAAAGATGTCCTAACAATTGGGCGAATGAAAACATTCCTTACCAATTGAGTTCTTGGAAAGGATATTGGTATAGTCAACTTCAAACGAGGATATCTCTCATTATAATTGGATTTTATGAGATCATGACCTATCAACAGATATATAATTGAATTAGATTTCCAACGATACTAATTTCGCCAAAATCCGATATCGGAGCAAAGAGTTATGCCTATTTTACTCCAACATGGTCAAGCTGGAAAATGGTGACGACGGTTCTGACGGGCTGTCACGTTTCTGATACCATTTCTGACGACGTCGTCACTTTCTTATGACATTTCTGATGACGTCGCTAGCCTTAGGCGGAAAATAAAAAATTTGACCCTTTTGTGACGACATTTCGTGATGGCCTATCACGGGTCTAACGGCCTATCACGAATGTCGGCGGCCATTTTTTTCAGCAATTAAGGGGCATTTTAAAAAGAGTATTTTGGTCTTTTCCACCTATTTTGACCCTCTATATATATCCAAGTAAAGAAGAAACTTTATTCTTCTTCCATTTCATCAAGAATACTTGGGTTTCTCTCTCAAAAATCCAATCCAAATTTTCTAAGAACATCAAGAATCCAACCATAGATTTTATAAATTGGTTCAAGATTCAAGGTACCCAAGTCAAAAGCATCAAGAACCCCAACTCAAGAAGTGGAAAAGGAGTCTATAACAAGTTTCTTCATTCAAATCCATAATCAAGGTATGTAGGGTTTAAACAAGAACACTTCTTTCATTCTTGTGCCCAAAGGTTTAATTTCTACTATTGAAATTCATGATTTTGCAAAGTGGGTTTACACCCAAATTACTTTATTAATGATTTATGATATTTGAGCTATTCAAGATCGATACACATGACTATTTCATAATTTTATTTCTTAAATTGAAAACTTATGCCATGATTTGAATATTATTATTATAAGTTGATAATTTCTAAATGATTTGAGATAAGAGTCATGATTTAAGCTTTTCTATGAGAATTTTAATTATTGAATATATATATATATATATATATATATATTGATATTTGAGCTTGAGAGTCAAGAATGAGTTCTATGATGTTTTCTTGAAGTTATTGATACATGATTATTTTATAACTTTCAAATTATAACTTGATATTTAATATTTTCAATTTCATGTTCTACCATGAGTTGGTATTTCAAGTGCTTTCAAGACATGTGTCAAGCTTTAAGCTTCCTTATGAAAAATTGGATTATTGAGTATATTGATTCAAAAGATTGAGTTGTTACAATGAGTCTTGATATTTCCTCAAAGTTATTGATGTTGCCATGACTAAATGAATTGATACATCTCGATGTTGAGAAAGATTATTTGATTTTGAGTTGAGTTAGGAGTCCATAGTTGTGTATGATCCACCGATGAGATATATATTTATGTTTTAGTCTTTATAATGGACCCATGAATTGATATTGATTAAGGTGGATTTCCTAAT